>NW_025399648.1:0-4364 GCF_016433145.1 Gracilinanus agilis
GAGGCCCAGAATGCTGTCAAACTCGAATACCTTCCACACAAGTTTCCCCTTTGTCTTCCCTGCCTCCCTCCAGCTCTCCCTTTCTCCCTGAGCTGGCCCTTTTCTCTCTATCTCCTCCCCTCCCCCTTTCTCTCTCCTCAAATTTCTCTTTGCCCCTCATTCTTTCTACCCTCATTTATTGCCCCTTCCCCCCCTCTCTCTACTACTTCCTTTCTTTCTCTACCCGCTCTGGGGAGTCCTGGGACCTGAGTTCAGTTATGGTTCTCATAGTTCTCTCAGTGTGACTGACCTACCTTCTCCTGTGGGAGGTGGATCAGCCCCCTCTGCCCCTCTCCCTCCCTCTGCCTCCCAGTGGGGGACGTCTGTCTTCCCCCAGCCCACCCTCTCTGTGCCACTTCCTGTCCCGCCCTTCCAGCTTCCCAGAATCCCCAGGGGTTCAGAGCGGACTCCTTCCTTTCTGGGCTCGGGAGTGGTCCAAGCAGCATGTCTCTGAGGCCCTCCTCCAAGAGGTAGGTCTCATTTCTCATCTGCCTCTATCTTGTGAGGGAAGGCTCAAAGTGCTGGGGACTGGGAGAGGGTTCCCACAAAAGGAGCTTCTGGGGCCCCAGAGCCACTAAGGTTGGTTTCCCCGGGGCCTGAGTGTCTGGTACAGCCCAGGGCTCTCAGGCCAGGCAGGGCCTCTCTCACATGGCACCCGGGCCCTCAGCCAGCCAGCATAGGGGAGGGAGGTTTCTGCAGGGCGTTCTGAGAGGGGTCATGAGATAGTCTAGGAGGAGTCATATTCCTATTTATTTATGTCATTGTCCTAGGAATAAGTGCTATTAGAGAAAGGGGTTGGGTTCTGGCTTTTATATGATGCAATGTGGTGTGATTAGTTGTGATTTTATTTTTTGTTTATGATTAATTACTATTAAAGAGGGGGAGCTCAGCTTTTTATGATGTTATATATATGTGTATATATATATACATATATATATGATTTTCTTTATTCAGTTCTATGAATAATTACAATTGAATATTGGGATTGTCATGAAGAGGTTTATATGACGTGATATTATATGATACATTATTTTTCTATAAATAACTGCTAATGGAGGAAGAGGTTAGAACTCAAAAGACTATAGAATATAATTGTATATGAGGAATAATGATTTTATTTAGTTAGTTTTTAAGGAATGATTGTTATTGGATGGAAAAGTAGGGCTCTGACCTTTATATGATGTAATGTGATATGATTACTTATGATCTTATTTAACTGTTTATCAATCATTGTCATTGGATAAAGTGGCTGAGGTAATAGGATGTGATTAAAATTATAATTATATTTATTTAATTGTTTAATGAAAAATTGCTCTACTTTATATAGGTTGAGGCTCTGAGTTTTATAAGAAACAATATTAGTTATGATTTTATTTACTTTATGATTTATTACTAGTTGTTTAAAGGGGTAGGGCTCAGCTGTATAAGACGCTATATTATCTCCTGAATTAGAATTGTATTTCTTCAATTGTTCTATGAATAATTGCCATTGAATGATAGGGCTGTAGAGATGAAGTTAATATGATATATTATATGAAGTTATAATTTTATGTATTTTTCTATGAACAGTTGATATAGGAAGAAGAATTTAGAGCCCTGAGCTCTATACGATGCAACTATATATTATGATTTCATTTATTTAATATTTTATCCATAATTGCTATTGGATAAATTGGCTGGAACTCTAAACTTTATAGGATGTGAGGAATTATACTGATATTTATTTATTTGTTCTAGGAATAATTTCTGTTATTCACAGAGTTTGTGGCTCCGAGTTTTCTATGATGGGATAAGACAGGAATAGTTATGATTCTATTGATTTAATTGTTTTATGAACATTAGCAATTGGATGAAGAAGTTGGGGCTCTGAGCTTAGGTGATTTATGGAGATATAGGTATCAAGGTTACTTATTAATGAAAACAAAAGTAGGTAAAGAGAGCCCTCAATGATTCTAAAACCAGAAATGAGAGAGGTGGCCCAACGATGTGGGCCATCAATGTGCGGTGACTCCTTGTCTATTGCTGGACAGGTTATTAGAGGTGAGATCACCCTAATCCAATGAATACAATAAGTAGGATACGATACAATGAAACTTCAAAAGATTTGCCTTAGAAACAGACTGACAGATGAGCATTTCCTTTCCTTTGGCCTCCTCTTTAAAAAGTTTGCCCAGCACTACCCTAAAGTATATAAGTTGCTTAAATTCTCTTGTTACTCAGAGCTATTTAGCAAGGTGATTTCTCCCAGGAATCGGTACCTAGAGTAGCCAGAGCCTTTAAGTTCTCTGTGGTTTTGAGCGTGTGACTCTGTGGAGGCCTAGGATTGTTCCACATTCCTCTCCTGATTATAGATGTGTTTTTTCTGACTATTTAATAGTTCTGTGTTCCTTCTATTTTAGCAGGGTTTTGTTTTTTAAAAGATTTTTACAAAAAATGATTAAAATGGAAACAGGTATTGAATAGTTATAGTAGTTATACATGTATAACCTAGCAGAATTGCTTGTCAGCTCTGTGAGGGAAGATGGGAAAAGGGGATGGAGACAACAAGAATCATGTAACCATGGAAAAATACTGAAGAGAGTCTATCCATTCAGGTCCAGGTCAGGAAAGAACAGTCTGAAAGTGCTGTATATTAGACCTAACCACTCTTCCCCATTACCCTTCATCTACTCTATTAAGGGTAGGGAAAACAATGTACTGATATTCATGGAAGTCATTTAAATGCTAGATGTGAATTATTGGAATTCACAATGTCTTGGAGATCAAGGATAGCATTTAGCCTCTCAGAGATTCCATTTCTCCTTTTAGAAAATGAATTGGCAAGATTTGTTGATCTACAACTTTGCAAAATAGATCCTTAGAACCCAAAGGAATTATTGACCAAAAATTTTGAATAAGGGACTTTTGGAAGTAGAAAAATTCCAATCCCTTGTGACTTGTAAGGAAACATGTTTTCCTTTTCCACCCCAGGGCAGGTTGTATTCCCCAACAGAACAACAGAACAGAACAGTCCTTGAGGACCAGAACTGTTTTGTTCTTCTCTTTGGATCCCCAGGGCCTACCTAGTTCAATGCCTGGAACAAAGGCAGTACTACTTCTACCTGCAGGTTTTGCAGTTGCAAAGGAGAGTGTGCCCACATGACCATGGGCCCTTCTGTGGTATTTCTGACTGGGAGCCACCTTAGGGTAAGGGAGGCCCCTTTGTGACTATCCTGGTTGGGCAAAACCCCACTCATTTACACTGTTTTTTTTCTAGTTTTGTCCAGGACAACGTCTTTGCTGGAAGGAGACTCCTAAACCAAGGTACTTACAGCAGTAAAAACCCAGATGTGGTGACAAGACCTGGGCCCCAGGGCACTGGCAACTGTGTCCAGTCAGTCCACTGGCCTGGCCAAGGCTTTTTCCTCTCCCTCCCTCCCTTAGATAGCTCTCTGTAGCAAGGTTTAGGGAGCAGTCCCAGGCTGAGCCTAGCTCTAGTTTGGGCTCTTGACCGTGAGGCAGGGGCACCACTGGACCTCTCTCCTCTCTCTTTCTGGCCCTGCCACCACTCACTGTCTCTGGAATGACTCCTCTGGTGCTATTTTAGGATTCTAGTCCAGAGAGGGAGCCTCTTTGGGCTCATGTATCCCAAGGCCAGTCTGCTGAGATTCATGAACACCTTCTCAGGATAAGGTGGTTATTTTCCATTGGAATGAAGTCTGCTTGCTTTTTCTTCATCCAAGTTCCCAGACTCCCTGAAATTTATCCATTGGCTTCTTGGAGGCCTCTGGGTCCCAGGTTAACAGACTCTGATCTAGATTTCAGGTGGCAGGGAGGAAAAATGAAAGAATTTGGGGGTGACAGAGAAGTGAAAGGCAAGGATAATTTCAAGGCCAAGAGAGAAGGCAGGGATATTAGGGAGGTGAGGCAGAAAGGGGGACATCAGGCTTGGGAGGGAAGACACGGGGTCCTTTTAGTCCAGATGAGTTTGAGATTTCAGCTAGAAGTGTCCCAAAGGACAATTAAAGGCTTAAGCCTGAGGTGGAGGGAGATACTTTGGAGGACTCTACATGGAGGGCAACAAAGGATGAGAGCGGGTGAGGTTGGCAAGGGTGAGTGGGCACAGAGAGTGAGGGGCATTGAGGACATCCCTTTATTTGCAGGACTCCTATGCAGAGAGAAGGTGAGTAGGAAAGGGGAGAATGGACATTAGAGAAATTCAGTTGGGGAAGAGAGGGAACCAGAAAGAGGGGAGGAGAGGCTGGGGTGGCTCAGGGAGAACAAGAGTGACCAGGGGGACACCTTTAAGGCTAAGCAGAGATGAAGGAGGAAGAGGAACAAGGAGA
>NW_025399649.1:0-1012 GCF_016433145.1 Gracilinanus agilis
TATCTATTTCCTTCTTGAGCTCTGCCAGTTTCTCCTTTATGAATTTGGGTGCTATGCCACTTGGTGCATACATATTGAGCAGTGTTATTTCCTCATTGTTTATACTGCCTTTAATCAGGATGTAATGACCTTCCCTGTCTTTTTTAATCATATCTATTTTTACTTTGGCTTTGTCAGAAATCATAATAGCCACTCCTGCCTTCTTTTTCTCATTTGACGCCCAAAAGATTTTGCTCAAACCCTGAACTTTAAACTTGTGTATGTCCACCCGCCTCATATGTGTCTCTTGTAGACAACATATGGTGGGATTTTGGTTTCTAATCCACTCTGCTATTTGCTTCTGTTTTATGAGCGAGTTCATCCCATTCACATTCAGAGTTATAATCATCAGATGTGCATTTGCTGACATTTTCAAATCCTCCCCCATTCCTACCCCTTCTCCTTAAACTATTTCCTTTAAAACCAGTGGTTTGCTATTAAGCCGCTATCCCTTATCCCCTCCCTTGATTAACTTCCCTTTCTACCCTCTCCCTTATTTTTCCCCCTCGTTTTATTTTTAAAGTCCTTATGAATTCCCTCCCCCTTCACCCCTCCCTTTTTTTTTACCTCCCCACTCCCCTGCTCCCCTTGGTTTATCCCTTCTAACTTTCTCAGAAGGGTTAGATAAGAGTTTTATGTCCCAATGGATAGTATAGCTACTCTTCCCTCTCCAGGTTTATTACACTAAGAGTAAGGTTTGATTATTACCTCTTAATGCTCTCTTCCTCTCCTTCTTATAATAGTATTTGTCCCCTCTCCCTCCCATGCCCTCTTTGTGTGTAATAGAATATCCTATTTTCTTATTCACTCAAGTTTCTCTTTGTATCCCCTGCTATTCACCCCCTCTTTCCCATCCCCCATGTCATCTTAGATTATTTAGTGTTCCACCCTCACCCTGTGAATTATTCTTCTGATTACTATAATAGTGAATACTATAATAGTGAATAGAGTTCACTACAGAGAATTATACATA
>NW_025399650.1:0-2484 GCF_016433145.1 Gracilinanus agilis
AATGTTTTGGTTTTCGGCTTTAATGTTTTGGTTTTCGGCTCTAATGTTTTGGTTTTCGGCTTTAATGTTTTGGTTTTTGGCTATAATTTTTTGGTTTTCCTTTTCAATCTGGTCATTTTTGGTCTTCAGTTGTCTTGTCTCACTTTCCAATTGCGAAATTCTGCCTTTTAAACTGTTATTTTCTTGCCAGATTTCTTCCATCTTCCTCAGCATTTCATTTTTAAACTCTTCCATAGCTTGTGACCAGCTTTCATTTTTTTGGGGAGGTTTGGATTTTTGTTTTCCCTCCTCTGTTGTCTGGATTTTCTCTGTGTAGAAGTTGTCCAGTGTTCCAGAGTTTCTCTTGATAGTCTTTTTCTTCTGGACTTCCTTATTGCTGGCTATTGTTAGCCCCGCCCCTCTTCAGCTTTGTCTTTGCACTCAGGGTCTGCCTGGGCCTTGCAAGCTCCGGGGGGCTCTGGTCTCCTTGTACTCGGGGTCAGGCCTCTTGGTAGTTCCCGGTCTGCCCCTCTGCTCGAGGTTCCTTCAGCAGTCTTTGGGGCTGCTTCCACAGCCACGGTCCGGTCTGCACCAGGTCCTCACTGGAGGTCCAAGCCTGGGCTGGAGATCGTTATTCAAGCCTAGGGCACTGCCTTTGCCTGTGCAGATGCTCTTAGGGCACTGCCTTCACCCCTGCAGAAGGTAGTGAAAGTCTTTGGGCTGGAGATCTTTATTTGCACCTGAGGCGATGCCTTCAGCGCTTGGGAAAGGCCGTGTTTTAGGGGCCTTTGTCCAGGCCATAGGTGGTGCCTTCACCCACGGTGGTCACTCGGGGAAAGTCCCTGCTCGCCCCCAGCCACCTGGGGTCCCTCGTCTTGCAGCACACAGGTACAGGCTCCGGGGCTGCCAGTGATTTTCTGGTTGCCCCAGTCCTGTTTACCTGCTTGTGCGTTGGCGTTGTGAGAGGTGTGCGGTGGGGGTGGGGTGTGGGGGAGGGGCTTCTTCCTCTCGCGTTTTAGTGAGAGCTGTTTCACCCCTTTATAGTGTGGAAATGCCTCGATTCTGCTTACCTTCAATGCCGCGCCCTGTTGTGGGGTTCCTCCGTTCCTCTGGACTCATTTTTATTTCCCCTTGAGGGGTCCTGTATGCTTCGGTCAGGAGAGATCGAGCAGCTGCTCCTTACACTGCCACCATCTTACCCGGAAGTCCAAACATTCGTTTTAATGTAACTGCATACTCAAAGGCTTTAAACTATAGAAATAATGCCATTGATTGTTTCAAAAATTATGAGATTTTGCTTAATGATTCTGTCTGATTCCAGGAAAAAGGAAATATAAAAAGAGCCACTGTACAGTGCCAAAGAAGTACAAAGCTAACCTTGTATAGTGCCTATCAAGGACAAGGTCAAAGAGACCAAACCAATCCCAGTGGGATTGATGTAATTTTGAGCCAAGACAAGAGGATTTGAACTTGTTTGGGGTTCAAGGTTGTGGCTGTTTTGACATATGTCAGAGGCAGGACTTCCTCTGAGCCCTAACAAGCACCTCAATATGGCTATCATCCTGGCTCCTATAATCTAGTCCCTTTTCTGTCTTTCATAGTGTGGCAAACTTTCTGTAGTCCTGACTACTGATTGGGTAAATGCATAATTACATAAATCACTTTAATTGGGCCCTGATGCAAGGATCTGTTATAAGTTTATTTTTCCTTTACTTAGATTTTTCAGACATAAGATTTTGATAATTTATATATTATCCACGAGTTATTTTTTCTCTTTTATTTGGATTTTTTAAATGTTTTTTATTTCTTTTGCAAATTGATTCATATACCTCATAACTCAACCATGCATCCCTGAGTGATGCCTATGTTTTCTTATTATTCTCCTCAGGGGTACTATGTTATTGTTGTGAACTTTGATTTGAATTTTAGTAATTTTAGGATAAGAAACTTGCTACCTCCCAGAATCCAGAAGATGAACCTGTTTGGAGAAGGAGCCATGAAGATGCCTGCAGAGACCACATGCTGCACCAGAAGATCCATATTGAACTTTGGCATGTGAATTGAATTATGGGAGGTTGAAAGCATTTGTCCTGAATGTATACTTTTATGCCAAAGGGGACTGCCCTCTAATTGGCTTTTTGTCAATGTAGCAATCAATGTAGCAATCATTAATTTTGTTCTCTTTTCCTTTTATCCACAAATTATTGCAATTTTTAAGTTGATTATGTTTTTATGATCCTTTGGGGAGACCAGTCTCCCCAGAGGATCATAGGGGGATATGTATAAATGTAGATATTGAACCTTTGGACTTCATCCCCCAGAAGCCCCTTAGTATTTCCCAAAATTCCCTTTAATCTCTCCTGCACTTCCACATTTATATGGTCATGTTATTGTTTTACACGACTGTATCTCCTCCTTCTTCCTCTTTTGTTCTCGAGAGTGGGCTGGGTTAGTACCTTTTTAGTTAGCTTTTTATGTTAGTTATTATTTATTTATTAAATTATT
>NW_025399651.1:0-2711 GCF_016433145.1 Gracilinanus agilis
ACTGCTGGAAAAATTGGAAAACAATATGGGAGAGATTGGGCCTAGATCAACATCTCACACCCTATACCAAGATAAACTCAGAATGGGTGAATGACTTGAATATGAAGAAGGAAACTATAGGTAAATTGGGTGAGCACAGAATAGTATACTTAGCACAGAATAGTATACTTGTCAGATCTATGGGAAAGGAAAGATTTTAAAAGCAAGCAAGAGTTAGAAAAAAATCACAAAATGTAAAATAATTAATTTTGACTACATTAAACTAAAAAGTTTGCATACAGACAAAACCAATGCTACTGAAATTAGAAGGGAAACAATAAATTGGGAAAAATCTTTATAACAAAAAAACCATATAAAGGTCTTATCATTCAAATATACAAGTTGCTAAATCAATTGCATGAAAAAAAATCAAACCATCTCCCAATCGATAAATGGACAAGGGACATGAATAGGCAATTCTCAGATAAAGAAATCAAAACTATCAATAAGCACATGAGAAAGTGTTCTAAATCTCTAAAAATTAGAGAAATGCAAATCAAAACAACTCTGATGTAGCATCTATCTACCTAGCACCTCACACCTAGCAGATTGGCTAAAATGACTTCAAGGCAGAGTGATGAATGTTGGAGGGGATCTGGCTAAATTGGGACATTAATGCATTGCTGGTGGAGTTGTGAATCGATACACCTATTTTGGATGGCAATTTGGAACTATGCTCAAAGGGCTTTAAAAGACTCTCTGCCTTTTGATCCAGCCATAGCTCTGCTTGGATTATACCCCAGGGAGATAATAGGGAGAAAGACATGTACAAAAATATTTATAGCCGCACTCTTTGTGGTGGCAAAAAAATTGGAAAATGAGGGAATGGCCTTTGATTGAGGAATGGCTGAACAAACTGTGGTGTCTGTTGGTGATGGAATACTATCGTGCTCAAAGGAATGAGGAACTGGAGGAATTCTGTGTGAACTGGGGTGACCTCCAGGAATTGATGCAGAGTGAAAGGAGCAGATCCAGGAGAACATTGTACATAGAGGCTGATACAGTGTGGTACAATTGAACATAATGGACTTCTCTACTAGCAGCAATGTAAGTATCCGGAGCAAGGCTGAAGGACTTATAAGAAAGAAAACTAACCACATTCAGAGGAAGAACTGTGCGAAGAGATACAGAAGAAAAACAACTGCTTGAACACATGGGCTGATGGGGATATTATTGGGGATGTAGACACTAAACAATAACTCTAGTTCAAATATCAATAATGTGGAATTAGTTCTTGATCAATGATACATGTAAAACCCAGTGGAATTGTGCATCAGCTAAGGGGTTTAGGCAGGCTTGGGGGAGAGGGAAAGAACATGAAATATGTAACTAGGAGAAAATATTTAAAAGAAAAAGAGAAAAAAGAAAAAATATATATTTAGGTCCTTTTCCCTCCTTGAAAAATAACTTTAGCATGCAGACTAGTTGTGGTATTATAGGATCAAAGCATATAGTGTTGAAAATAAACAGGATGCTGATCTGGTAATATGAAAGGGCTGCTAAGCCTCACTTTGGCCTAACAGGCTCTATTAGCTGAGTCTGCCAAGCTGGTTCTGGCTTCTCAGATGATAGATGGATCTAGGCTAAGTGAGAGATGAGACTCTCTGGGTGATTACCTATTGTGCTAGTAACCCTAGGATTTATGAATTTCGGCTTAGCCAAGCCTATGA
Organism: Gracilinanus agilis; assembly: GCF_016433145.1. NCBI lineage: Eukaryota > Metazoa > Chordata > Mammalia > Didelphimorphia > Didelphidae > Gracilinanus > Gracilinanus agilis. The sequence continues at coordinate 1,710 of NW_025399651.1, forward strand.
CTCTTTTTTTTTTTAACATTTATTAATCTACATTTTTGACATGGTTACATGATTCATGCTCCACCTTTCCCCTTCACCCCCCCCCACACACACACACTCCCCACACCCATGGCCGATGAGCATTTCCACTAGTTTTGTCATGTGTCCTTGATCAAGACCAATTTCCAAATTGTTGGTAGTTGCATTGGTGTGGTAGTTTCAAGTCCACACCCTCAATCATGTCCACCCCAACCCTTGTGTTCAAGCAGTTGTTTTTCTTATATGTTTCCTCTCCTGCAGTCCTTCCTCTGAGTGTGGGTAGCATCTTTACCATAAATCCCTCAGAATTGTCCTGGGTCATTGTATTGCTGCTGGTACAGGGGTCCATTACATTCAATTTTACCACAGTATATCAGTCTCTGTGTATAGAGTTCTTCTGGCTCTGCTCCTTTCGCTCTGCATCAGTTCCCGGAGGTCTCTCCAGTTCACCTGGAACTCCTCCAGTTTATTATTCCTTTTAGCACAATAGTATTCCATCACCCGCATGTACCACAGTTTGTTCAGCCATTCCCCAATTGAAGGACATACCTTCCTTTTCCAATTTGTTGCCACCACAAAAAGCACAGCTATGAATATTTTCGTACAAGTCTGTTTATCTATGATCTCTTTGGGGTACACACCCAGCAATGGTATGGCTGGATCAAAGGGCAGGCATTCTTTTATAGCCCTTTGAGCATGATTCCAAATTGCCAGCCAGAATGGCTGGATCAGTTCACAACTCCACCAGCAATGCATTCATGTCCCAATTTTGCCACGTCCCCTCCAACATTCATTACTCTCCCCTTCTTTCATTTTAGCCAATCTGATAGGTGTGAGGTGATACCTCAGAGTTGTTTTGATTTGCATTTCTCTAATTATTAGAGATTTGGAACACTTTCTCATGTGCTTATTGATACTTTTGATTTCTTTACCTGAAAATTGCCTATTCATGTCTCTTGCCCATTTATCAATTGGGGAATGGCT
>NW_025399652.1:0-1338 GCF_016433145.1 Gracilinanus agilis
GAAAGGAAGGAAGGAAGGAAGGAAAGGAAGGAAGGAAGAAAAACTAGGTGGGAGTGTGGGTTTCACTTTTCTGCTCCTGAACTTTGATTTTATAACTGCCTTATGATGGATGTTGGTGCCCCATAGAAGAAAATAGTTTCTCTTTAAGCCCTTGAATTTCAGGTGACTCTCATCTTGAATACTATAGTGGTTTGCCATTTCCATCTCCAGCTCATTTTACAGATGAGAAATCTGAGGCAAGCAGAGTAAAGCGACTTGCCCAGGATCACACAGCTAGAAATTATCTGTGGCTGGGTTTGAACTTAGGTCTTTCTGACTCCAGGCCCAACGTTCTCTCTGCTGTGTCACCTAGCTCCTCACAAATAAATGCTTCTGGCTGTAGCTTGATGATCCTGTGACCTGAGTGACTTCCTTGGGCTCACCAGGGTATACTATGATTAGAGCTGAGATCCAAGTCTTGTAACCCCAGCATTCATTCCACTGTCCCCCAGCTCATCAGTGGATAGCCAAGCATGTGTGTCCATCCTCACTCCATTCCATGGCATCTCCCAAGGCCATCTATCCCGCTGAGCCCTTCAAGCACTCGCTCCACTGCTGGGCTTTGTCAGGCTCCCCACCAAGTTTTTCTTCCCTGCCTGAGAAGACAGACATGGGCTTTTTCAAAAGGAGATTTCACCAGGGAAACGAAGAGAGAATAAACAAAGCCCAAACCCTTGGAAAGGCCTGCTTTTCCCTTCTCTATGGAACTGGCTCTATTTAGATGCCCCATGGCCGTCTCTTAGCTGGTGCACCCAGTGGAGGGAGAAGAGCCAGACCAATTAGCTGATGGCATCTAAGACCAATTCACGTCGATAAACAGAGCTGAATAGACTCCCAGGAAATTATAGGCATTGACATTTAAGAAGACCGTGTACGACCACATATTTGTAGCCCAGAGATATTGAAATACATTTAACTGAATCTCTTCACTGCTAATTGTTCCCTGGAGGCTGACTAGCCATCCCTTAGGCTTGGGGTGATGGGGGAAGAGGATGATTATTAACAATATCTTTATTCCTAATCACAATCAGAGCACAACATTCAAGTGTTCAGTCTCAAAGAACCCAGCTAAGCAAGGAAGCCTTTTAATGAGCCTGGTGACCTGCCTTTCATGCTATCTCCCCAAGCAACCAAAATCAACCTAGAAATCACACATTCCACTGACTGGGAGATCAGAGGCAAGGTGTATGTGTGGGGAGGGGGTGGTGGAAGGGGAAACATAACTTCATATCAATGATAATAGCAGTAATATTTAGGATTTGTGCAGCTCTTTAGGAAGCTACAATATATATATATATA
>NW_025399653.1:0-1599 GCF_016433145.1 Gracilinanus agilis
AAGATTGACCATGTAATAGGGCATAGAATCATGGCAAACAAATGCAAAAGAGCAGATATAATAAATGTAACCTTCTCAGATCATAATGTGATAAAACTAATAATCAGTAAGGGCACCTGGATAGGCAAATCAAAAACCATTTGTAATTAAACAATATAATTCTCCAAAACCAATTTGTCAAAGAAGAAATCATAGAAACAATCAACAATTACATTGAAGAGAATGACAATGATGAGACATCCTACCAAACTCTGTGGGATGCAGCCAAGGCAGTACTCAGGGGGAAAATTATATCCCTGAGTGCATATATTAACAAATTAAGGAGGGAAGAGATTAATGAATTGGGCATGCAACTCAAAAAATTAGAAAGTGAGCAAATAAAAAACCCCCAGATGAAAACTAAATTAGAAATACTAAAAATTAAGGGAGAAATTAATAAAATCGAAAGTAAAAGAACTATTGAATTTATAATTAAGATTAGAAGCTGGTATTTTGAAAAAAACAGATAAAATAGACAAAGTACTAGTCAATCTAATAAGAAAAAGGAAAGAAGAAAACCAAATTGACAGTATTAGAGATGAAAAGGGAGACCTCACCTATAATGAAGGGGAAATTAAGGCAATCATTAAGAACTATTTCGCCCAATTATATGGCAACAAATATAACAATTTAGGAGATATGGATGAATATTTACAAAAATATAAATTGCCTAGATTAACAGCAGAAGAAATAGAATACCTAAATAATCCCATATTAGAAATAGAAATAGAACAAGCCATTAAAGAACTCCCTAAGAAAAAATCACCAGGACCTGATGGATTCACAAGTGAATTCTATCAGACATTCAAAGAGCTACTAATCCCAGTACTATACAAATTATTTGATATGATAAGCAAAGAAGGAGTCCTACCAAATTCATTTAATGACACAAATATGGTACTGATTCCAAAGCCAGGTAGACCAAAAACAGAGAAAGAAAACTATAGACCAATCTCCTTAATGAACATAGATGCAAAAATCTTAAATAGAATATTAGCAAAGAGACTCCAGCAAGTAATTAAGAAGGTCATCCACCATGATCAGGTGGGATTTATACCAGGAATGCAAGGATGGTTCAACATTAGGAAAACCATCCACATAATTGACCATATCAACAGTCTAACAAACAAAAATCACATGATTATCTCAATAGATGCTGAAAAAGCCTTTGACAAAATACAGCATCCATTCCTATTGAAAACATTGAAAAGTATAGGAATAGAAGGACCCTTCCTAAAAATAATAAACAATATATACCTAAAACCATCAACAAGTATTATATGCAATGGGGATAAATTAGAAGCCTTCCCAATAAGATCAGGAGTAAAACAAGGATGCCCATTATCACCTCTATTATTCAACATAGTACTAGAAACACTAGCAGTAGCAATTAGAGAAGAAAAAGAAATTGAAGGTATCAAAATAGGCAATGAGGAGACTAAGCTATCACTCTTTGCAGATGATATGATGGTCTACTTAAAAAATCCTAGAGAATCAACTAAGAGGCTGGTAAAAATAATCAACAACTTTAGCAAAGTGGCAGGATACAAAATAAATGCA
>NW_025399654.1:0-7602 GCF_016433145.1 Gracilinanus agilis
CCTTTCCTTTCCTTTCCTTTCCTTTCCTTTCCTTTCCTTTCCTTTCCTTTCCTTTCCTTTCCTTTCCTTTCCTTTCCTTTCCTTTCCTTTCCTTTCCTTCCTTCCTTCCTTCTTTTTGAAAGGTTGCTTTAAAGAAACTTATTCTTTTCTGCCCTCAAAGGTAGAAATAGGAGAAATAGGTAAAAGTAGTGGATGGGTCCCCTAAGAGCTATACATGAGAAGAAATCCCTTCTAATAGGCCCAGACAGTGTAATATTGCAGGGAAAATACTAATGATAACCAGTATTTATTCTGTTTTAAGCCTTTACCTTCCATCTTAGACTCAATACTGTGTATTTGTTCTAAGGCAGAAGAGATGTAAGGGCTAGGCAATGGGGGTTAAATGGTATGCCCAGGGTCATATAGCCAGGAAGTATCTGAGGATAGATTTGAACCCAGGATCTCCCATCTTTAAGCCTGACTCTCAATCCACTGAGCCACATAGCTACCCCTTTCAGTACTAACTCTAAGATAGAAATTTAAAAAATGGAGGCCCCAGAAGGAACTTATCAGTTGGAAAAGGGGGCTAGTACAGCATAGAGTTCCAGGGTAAGGAGGTGTCAGAGTGGATGTCTGCTCCAGGTTGAGTAGGTCCCAAGCTCTTCTGGTCCCTGTCTTCAGGGCTTTCCCTAGTTGAAGAGGCAAGACTAAGATTTAAGAACCAATGATGAGATAACACCTCTAGTCAGTATCTAATGACAGGATCGAAGATCCCTGTAAGAAGAGCTGCTCTTGGAGTTCAGAGAAAGTGTGTAGCCTTTGAACATTTCTTGAAAGACGGAAGTGAAAGACAGAGCAAGAGATGGCTTCAAAGGCTAAAGAAAGAGCTTAGAATCTTGGAACTGGAAAGCCCAAGTACAGTTCAGTACAATTCCTTCCTGAAGCAATATCAACAACAACCTAACCAAGGGATCATCCAGCTTCCACCTCATGACCTCCATTGATAGGGAACTCAGCCCAAACTATTTTGGACAGCTCTAATTTTAGGAAGTTGAAATCTGTGTCTAACCTTCGCTCATTCACATTATTTCTTCCTTCTGAGGGCAAGTTCTAAATCTCTGCTCACATAATATTCCTTTAAATACATAGGGGAGGAGATCCTTTGGCTTCCGGGTTAAGATGGCGGCAGAGTAAAAAGCAGCTGCTTAACCTCTCCTAACCCACGCATATAAGACTCCTCAAGAAGACATAAAAACAAATCCAGAGGAACGAAGGGACCCCACAACAGGGCGCAGCATTGAAGGTACGTGGAATCGGGGCATTTCCATGCTATAAAGGGGTGAAACAACTCTCACTAAAATGCGAGCTGAGCAACCCCCTAGCCCCCACACCACCTATAGTACCAAAGGCAGTGCAAAAGAGTTAGAGCAAGTTTGGGGGTACGCATTAAGTCATTGGCAGCTCACCAGGGCCTGCTCCTGAGAGCAACAAGACTTAAGACCCCAAGAGGCTAAAGAACACATGGACTTTGAACACAGACCCTGAGCGCAGGTGTGGACATTGAGTGGGGACCCAGTGCAGAGGGGTGCATGACTGTGGAAGCAGCACCCTGAGACTGTTACAGGAGCTTCAGGCAGAAGAACAAGCAAGGGGATCACCAGGAGGCTTGACCCTGAGAACAACTAGACCTGAGACCTCAGGAGCCTAAAGAGCGCAGCCAGACCCTGGGCGTGAGGATAAAGCTGAGAGAGCGCTGGGCTAAAAATGGCAAGCCAGACTCAGGAACCCCAGAAGAGAAAGATTAAGAAGAAACCTTTAACACTCGACAACTTTTACACAGAAAAAATCCAGACAACAGAGAACAAACAAGTAACCATATCCAAACCTTTCCCAAAATTTCCCAAAAAATGAAAATGGGTCACAAGGTCTTGAAGAATTCAAATCTGAGATTATGAGAAAGATGGAAGAGATCTGGCAAGAAAATAACAGTTTAAAAGACAGAATTTCACAACTGGAAAGTGAGGCAAGTAAATTGAAGACCAGAAATGACCAGATTGAAAAGGAAAACAAGTCCCTAAAGGCTAGAATTGGGCAATTAGAAAAAGATGCCCCCAAATCAAAAGAATTGATAAGCAAATTGGAGACCAAAATCAAACAGCTGAAAAACAGGATAGACCAAATTGAAAAGGAAAATCAAAAGCTTATAGCAGAAAACAAATCTCTAAAGACAAGAATTGGGCAAGTAGAAACCAATGATCTCTCAAGACAGCAAGAACAAATAAAACAAAGTCAAAAGACTGATACAATAGAAGGAAACGTGAAATATCTCAATGAGAAATTGACACATCAAGAAAACAGGTCTAGAAGAGACAATTTGAGAATCATTGGTCTTCCTGAAAAAGCAGAAATTAATAGAAATTTGGACTCCATGCTAAAAGAAATTATTCAGCAAAAATGCCCTGAAGTTCTACAACAAGAGGGCAATATAGACATTGAAAGGATCCATAGATCACCCTCTACAGTAGACCCTGAAAAGACAACCCCCAGGAATGTAATAGCCAAATTCAAGAGCTTCCAAGTAAAAGAAAAAATTTTACAAGAAGCCAGAAAGAGACAATTCAGATATCAAGGAGCACCAATCAGGATCACACAGGATCTGGCAGCCTCGACACTAAAAGACCCCAAGGCTTGGAATATGGTATTCAGAAAGGCAAGAGAACTGGGTCTACAACCACGGATCAACTACCCATCAAAACTGACTACTTCCAGGAGAAAGTTTGGGCATTCAACAAGATAGAAGATTTCCAAGTATTTGCACAGAAAAGACCAGGACTAAATGGAAAGTTCGATATTGAACAACAAAAATCAAGAGAAAAATGAAAAGGTAAATAAGAAACAGAAGGGAAAGTAAGAAAACTCATATTTTTAAAATTTGCCTCTTTAAGGGCTTCAATAAGATCTAATTATTTGTATTCCTATGTGGAGAAATGTTATGTATAATTCTCTGTAGTGAACTCTGTTCACTATTATAGTATTCACTATTATAGTAATTAGAAGAATTATTCATAGGGAGAGGTTGGAATATTAAATGATCTAAGATGATATGGGGAGTGGGAAAGAGGGGGGTGAATAGTAGAGGACACCAAGAGAAACTTGAAGGAATAAGAAAAATAGGATATTCTATTACACACAAAGAGGGCATGGGAAGGGGAAGGGATGAATGCTATTATAAGAAGGAGAGGAAGAAAGCATTAAAAGGTAATATTTAAACCTTACTCCCAGTGGAATTAACCCTGAGAAGGAAGAGTAGCTATATCCATTGGGATATAAAACTCTAACCCTACTGAGAAAGTCAGAAGGGATAAACCAAGGGGAGCAGGGGAGTGGGAAGGTCAAAAGAGGGAGGAAAGAAGAAGGGGGAGGGAATTCATTAGGCCTTAAAAATAAAAAGAGGGGAATAATAAGGGAGGGGGTAGAAAGTGAAGTAAATCAAGGGAGGGGACAAGGGTTACTGGCTTAAAGCAAACCACTGGTTTAAAAGGAAATAGTGTAAGAAGAAGAGGTAGAACTAGGAGAGGACACCAAAATGTTGGGGAATACACAACTGATAATTATAACTCTGAATGTGAATGGGATGAACTCGCCCATAAAAGGGAAGCAAATAGCAGAGTGGATTAGAAACCCAAATCCTACCATATGTTGTCTACAAGAAACACATATGAGGCGGGTGGACATACACAAGTTTAAGGTAAAGGGCTTGAGCAAAATCTTTTGGTCTTCAAATGAGAAAAAGAAGGCAGGAGTGGCAATCATGATTTCTGACAAAGTGAAAGTAAAAATAGATATGATTTAAAAAGACAGGGAAGGTAATTACATACTGATAAAAAGCAGTATAGACAATGAGGAAATAACATTTCTCAATATATATGCACCAAATGGCACAGCATTCAAATTCGTAAAGGAGAAACTGGCAAAGCTCAAGAAGGAAATAGATAGTAAAACCATATCAGTGGGAGATCTAAATATTCCTCTTTCAGATCTAGATAAATCAAACAAAAAATAAATAAGAAAAAGGTAAGAGAGGTGAATGAAATCCTAGAAAAATTAGATTTAATAGACATGTGGAGAAAAATAAATAGGGACACAAAGGAATACACCTTCTTTTCAGCTGCACATGGTACATTTACAAAGATTGACAATGTAATAGGCCATGTAATAGGACCATATAAACATTGCAAACAAATGCAAAAGAGCAGAAATAATAAATGTAACCTTCTCAGATCATAATACAATAAAAATAATAATTATTAAGGGCACCTGGACAGGCAAATCAAAAACCAATTGGAAATTAAATAATATGATTCTCCAAAACCAGTTAGTCAAAGAAGAAATCATAGAAACAATCAACGATTTCAGTGAAGAGAATGACAATGATGAGACATCCTATGAAACTCTGTGGGATGCAGCCAAGGCAGTACTCAGGGGGAAATTTATATCCTTGAGTGCATATATTAACAAATTAGGGAGGGCAGATATTAATGAAATGGGCATGCAACTTAAAAAATTAGAAAGCGAGCAAATTAAAAATCCCCAGTTGAAAACTTAATTAGAAATACTAAAAATCAAGGGAGAAATTAATAAAATCAAAAGTAAAAGAACTATTGAATTAATAAATAAGACTAGAAGCTGGTATTTTGAAAAAACAGATAAAATAGACAAAGTACTGTTCAATCTAATAAAAAAAAGGAAAGAAGAAAACCTAATTGACAGTATCAAAGATGAAAAGGGAGACCTCACCTCTAATGAAGGGGAAATTAAGGGAAACATTAAAAACTATTTTGCCCAATTATATGGCAATAAATATAGCAATCTAGGAGATATGGATGAATATTTACAAAAATACAAATTGCCTAGATTAAAAGCAGAAGAAATAGAATACCTAAATAATCCCATATCAGAAAAAAGAAATTGAACAAGCCGTCAAAGAACTCCCAAAGAAAAAATCACAAGGGCCTGATGGATTCACAAAGTGAATTCTATCAGACATTCAAAGAGCAACTAATCCCAATACTACACAAATTATTTGACATTATAAGCAAAGAAGGAGCCCTACCAAATTCCTTTAATGACACAAATATGGTACTGATTCCAAAGCCAGATTGATCAAAAACAGAGAAAGAAAATTATATACCAATCTCCGTAATGAACATAGTTGCAAAAATCTTAAATAGAATACTAGCAAAGAGACTCCAGCAAGTGATCGAGAGGATCATCCACCATGATCAGGTGGGATTTATACCAGGAATGTAAGGATGATTCAACATTAAGAAAGCCATCCACATAATTGACCATATCAACAATCTAACAAACAAAAATCACATGATTATCTAAATAGATGCTGAAAAAGCCTTTGGCAAAATACAGCACCCATTCCTATTGAAAACACTGGAAAGTATAGGAATAGAAGGACATTTCCTAAAAATAATAAACAGCATATACCTAAAACCATCAACAAGCATCATATGCAATGGGGATAAATTAGAAGCCTTCCCAATAAGATCAGGTGTGAAGCAAGGATGCCCATTATCACCTCTATTATTTAACATTGTACTAGAAACACTAGCAGTAGCAATTAGAGAAGAAAAAGAAATTGAAGGTATCAAAATAGGCAATGAGGAGACTAAGCTATCACTCTTTGCAGATAATATGATGGTCTACTTAAAAAATCCTAGAGAATCAACTAAGAAGCTTGTAGAAATAATCAACAACTTTAGCAAAGTTGCAGGATACAAAATAAATGCACATAAATCATCAGCATTTCTATATATTTCCAACATATCACAGCAGCAAGAGTTAGAAAGAGAAACACCATTTAAAATCACCCTAGACAATATAAAATACTTAGGAATCTATCTACCAAAACAAACACAGCAATTATATGAAAACAACTACAAAACACTTTCCAAACAATTAAAACTAGATCTAAACAACTGGAAAAACATTGAGTGCTCATGGGTAGGACAAGCTAATATAATAAAAATGACCATTCTACCCAAATTAATTTTCTTATTTAGTGCCATACCTATCAAACTACCAAAAAACTTTTTTACTGAATTGGAAAAACCTATAACAAAGTTTATTTGAAAGAACAAAAGATCAAGAATATCAGGAGAAATAATGAAAAAATGTGAAGGAAGGTGGCCTAGCAATACCAGATATTAAACTATACTATAAAGCAGCGGCCATCAAAATGGTATGGTACTGGCTAAGAGACAGAAGGGAGGATCAGTGGAATAGACTTGGGGTAAGTGATGTCAACAAGACAGTGTATGATAAACCCATAGAGCCCAACTTTTGGGACAAGAATCCACTGTTTGACAAAAACTGCTGGGAAATTTGGAAAACAATATGGGAGAGATTAGGTTTAGATCAACATCTCACACCCTACACCAAGATAAATTCAGAATGGGTGAATGACTTGAATATAAAGAGGGAAACTATAAATAAGTTAAGTGAACACAGAATAGTATACTTGTCAGATCTCTGGGAAAGGAAAGATTTTAAAACCAAGCAAGAGTTAGAGAAAATTACAAAATGTAAAATAAATGATTTTGATTATATCAAATTAAAAAGCTTTTGTACAAACAAAAACAATGCAGCCAAAATCAGAAAGGAAACAACAAACTGGGGAAAAATCTTTATAATAAAAAACTCTGACAGGGGTTTAATTACTCATATATACAAGGAGTTAAATCAATTGTATAAAAAATCAAGCCATTCCCCAGTTGATAAATGAGCAAGGGACATGAATAGGCAATTTTCAGGTAAAGAAATCAAAACTATCAATAAGCACATGAGAAAGTGCTCTAAATCTCTAATAATTAGAGAAATGCAAATCAAAACAACTCTGAGGTATCACCCCACACCTAGCAGATTGGCTAAAATGATAGAAGGGGAGAATAATGAATCTTGGAGGGGATGTAGCAAAATTGGGACATTAATGCATTGCTGGTAGAGTTGTGAACTGATCCAACCATTCTGGAAGGCAATTTGGAACCATGCTCAAAGGGCTATAAAAGACTGCCTGCCCTTTGATCCAGCCAGACCATTGTTGGGTTTGTACCCCAAAAAGATCATAGATAAATAGACTTGTATGAAAATATTTATATCTGCGCTCTTTATGGTGGCAAAAAACTGGAAAACGAGGGTATGTCCTTCAATTGGGGAATGGCTAAACAAACTGTGGTATATGCTGGTGATGGAATGCTATTGTGCTCAAAGGAATAATAAACTGGAGGAATTCCATGTGAACTGGAAAGACCTCCAGGAATTGATGTAGAGTGAAAGGAGCAGAGCCAGAAGAACAGAGACTGATATACTGTGGTAAAATAGAATGTAATGGACGTCTGTACTAGCAGCAATGCAATGACTCAAGACAATTCTGAGGGATTCATGGAAAGGAACACTACCCACATTCAAAGGAAGAACTACAGGAGTGGAAACACAGAAGAAAAACAACTGCTTGAACACATGGGTTGAGGCAGACATGATTGGGGCTGTAGTCTCTAAGGACCACCCCAATGCAACTATCAACAATTTGGAAATAGGTCTTGATCAATGGCA
>NW_025399655.1:0-1275 GCF_016433145.1 Gracilinanus agilis
GGCAACCAAGCAAACAGAGGAGGAGAACAAACAAGCATCTGGACCCTCCTCAAATAAGGAAAACAGGTCACAAGCTATGGAAGAGTTCAAAACTGAGATTCTGAGGAAGATGGAAGAGATCTGGCAAGAAAATAACAGTTTAAAAGGTAGAATCTTGCAATTGGAAAGTGAGGCTCCTAAATCAAATGAACTGATAAGCAAAGTGAACCAGATTGAAAAAGAAAACCAAAAGATCATAGCTGAAAACAAAAAGTTTAGAGCCGAAAACCAGTCCCTAAAGGCTAGAATTGAGCAATTAGAAGCTAATGATCTCTCAAGACAACAAGAACAAATAAAACAAGTCAAAAGACTGAAAAAATAGAAGGAAATATGAAATATCTCAATGAGAGAGTGACAGACCAAGAAAACCAGTCTAGAAGAGACAATTTGAGAATAATTGGTCGTCCAGAAAAACCAGAAATTAATAGAAACCTGGACTCCACACTAAAAGAAACTATTCAGTAAAATTGCCCTGAAGTCCTACAACAAGAGGGCAATATAGACATTGAAAGGATTCATAGAACACCCACCACATTCGATCCAGAGAAGAAAACGGCTAGAAATGTAATTGCCAAATTCAAGAGCTTTCAAGCAAAAGAAAAAATCTTACAAGAAGCCAGAAAGAGACAATTCAAATATCAAGGAGCAGCAATCAGGATCACACAGGATCTGGCAGCCGCCACTCTAAAAGACCATAAGGCTTGGAATACAATATTCAGAAAGGCAAGAGAGCTGGGCCTGCAACCACGGATCAACTACCCATCAAAATTGACTATATATTTCCAGGGGAAAGTATGGGCATTCAAAAAAATTGAAGAATTCCAAGCATTTGCACAGAAAAAACCAGGGCTAAATGGAAAGTTTGATATCGAACCACAAAAATCGAGAGAAACATGAAAAGGTAAATAAGAAACAGAGGGGAAAGAAAGAAAACTTATAATTTTTAAATTTGCGTTTTTAAGGGCCTCAGTAAGAACTAATTATATGTATTCCTATGTAGAGAAATGTTATGAATAATTTTCTGTAGTGAACTCTATTCACTATTATAGTATCCACTATTATAGTAATCAGAAGAATAATTCACAGGGTGAGGGTGGAACACTAAATAATCTAAGATGACATGGGGGATGGGAAAGAGAGGCTGAATAGCAGGGGACACCAAGAGAAACTTGAGTGAATAAGAAAAATGGGATATTCTATTACACACAAAGAGGGTATGGGAAGGAGAGGGGACAA
>NW_025399656.1:0-7006 GCF_016433145.1 Gracilinanus agilis
TGAGCTTTTTGTGGTGGCAACAAATTGGAAAAGGAGGGTATGTCCTTCAATTGGGGAATGGCTGAACAAACTGTGGTATATGTGGGTGACGTAATACTATTGTGCTAAAAGGAATAATAAACTGGAGGAGTTCCAGGTGAACTGGAGAGACCTCTGGGAACAGATGCAGAATGAGAGGAACAGAGCCAGAAGAACATTGTACACAGAGACTGATATACTGTGGTAAAATTGAATGTAGTGGACCTCTGTACCAGCAGCAATACAATGACCCAGGACAATTCTGAGGGATTTATGGTAAAGAATGCTACCCACATTCAGAGGAAGGATTGAAGGAGAGGAAACATATAAGAAAAACAACTGCTTGAACGCATGGGTCGGGGTGGACATGATTGAGGGTGTGGACTCGAAACTATCACACCAATGCAACTACCAACAATTTGGAAATAGGTCTTGATCAAGGACACATGACAAAACTAGTGGAAATGTGCATTGGCCATGGGTGGGGGTAATGGGGGGGGGCGAAGGGGAAAGGAGGAGCATGAATCATGTAACCATGTTAAAATGAATATTAATAAATGTTTGAAAAAAGTAGCATGTCTAAAAGTTTTTAAATTCAAAAAAAATATTTATTAAAAATTTAACATTTTCAAGATGTCAGCAAATACTCTAAGAATTTAGTTCTTAATTTCAAGCTTTCAGTTTCAGTTAGCCTAGAAGAGTGGAAGAGAGACAATTAGTATTATAATGATGGGAAATGATGATGATAGCTCAAATTAATATAGTGTCTGTTGTGTTCTAGACACTGAGCTAAGTGCTTTACCAATATTACATTTTATCCTTGCAAAAGTCCTGAAAGGTATTGTTATGATCATTATATTATAGCTAAGGAAACAAAAGCAGATAGAAGTTAGGTGGCTTGCCCAAGGTCACACCGTTACCAAGAGTGTAGGTTCAGATTTGAACTCTGCAGTTTTCCTCTCAAAAACAGCATGATACAGTTCTAGGACCTCCTGAAAACCCACAGGGTCTTTTGTCTTATCAAGTTTTTGGTTATTTCCTTTCTTTTGTGTAGTATTTGTTCTTAGATACCTTAAAGTCATTACTAAATATGGAGGCCATATTTCCTTCTCTGTGATCTTTTTTCTTGTTGACTTCTATCTTTTTATGTTCAAAGACTTGATTTTCTTCCTGAAATTGTTTGTACTTTCAGGCTTTTGTCTTTTAAAATTTTTCACATCCCGTACTTTCTCTCTCCTCTGATTTTGGTTTCTTTAGGAACCAGATACTGAAGCATCTGAATTTTCCTTCCACACTGGGAAATGCTAAGTTCTCTTCCCATGAAGGGAAGGCCTGGGTTTGAAGTATGTCAAACAACTGCAACCTCAAACCTTAAAAAAGTCCTGTGTCTCAGAATCTCATCTGTCCCACTGGCTTTGGTTGGTCTCATTGACCTTATACTCATAAGCACTGTGCACAATTTCATCAATGTCATTGGGATTGGTTGGTCTCCTTCGACTTGTGCTTCTTGGCACTGTATAATGGCTCTCTTCTTCCTTTCTCTTGGAATCAGCCACAATAATTAATCACAGTCCCATAACCTTTATTAATAAGTGCCAGGATTCGATAGTCTAAAGCTTTTGGATATGTATTAATATAAGAACAAATATGTATTTTAAACTTACTGCAAAAGAAAAAAGGGTTAATATTGATTAATTGTTTTTAAGTTCAAGAAATAAGAAAGGAGGAAGACAAAATCAAATATTCTACTAAAATAAAAAGAAAAGCAATAATAAAATGAAATTTTAGAAATTCAGTGTGTTCCCCAAAACAGTGTCCACTTGTCTATGGACTTTTATCTCCAATGGCTATGACAGGATGCAGTCAGTTTCAATAGAAGGTACTTTTTTTACATGAGAGCAATGAATCCAAGAGTCCTTTTCTCCAACTTTTATAGCTATTGGAGTAGTTTAAAATATTTGAAATGGACCTTCCCAGGAAGACCGAGTTGCTCCAGTGTGCTGGAAATTCTTTATGTAGACCTTAGTGAGAAAAAAAGAATAAATTCTCAAATAATTAAGTATCTAGTATTTAATAATAAGTAAGGTGAGAACGGGAAAATCAAAGGTTATTTTAGCCAAGTGTGCAGAGCACAGAGAGCCAGAGACACACACCTGTAGCACTTTACCAAAAGTACAAGCTCCCTAAAAAGAGCCCCACAGTGTAGGTCTCAGCTAAATTTTTCTCCCAAGCACCCGTACGTAAATGAGCACATAACTTAAAAGGATGCTGGGTAAATATAGTTCAGGTGTTGTCTATTTTCACATTCCACCCTGTGTTCCTTTGGGAAACCACTCTTCCCAATGGTTCATTTGAATCATAATTAACTTAAAACTTTAAAGATTTCAAACTAAAAGTTTCTAAAGGGAAATTACAATAATTTGGAGATAATGTGAAATAAATGATAAAAAGAACAATATCAATGTTAATGAGGTGTCAAAGTCCAATTAGGGTGCTCATCAATTACAGTGTACATGTCAAAATAAATGCAGTCTCTGCAGGCATCTTGGTGGTGCCTTCTCCAAAAATTTCACCTTCTGGATTTAGGAGGTAGTCTCTTGTTCCAAATTAGGTTCAAAGTTCACAACAATAATATTAGACCCCTCTGAGGAGGATACAGGGATGCATATAAAGAATAACACAGTGATACATGGTCGAATCATAAGGCATATGAATCAATTATCAAAAACATCAAAGAAATCCAAAGAAATTTAAAAAATGACCTCTGAAAGAAATATAGAATATCAAAAACATGAAAAAATTCTAGGAAAAAATTCACAAATCACAACAGGTTCTTGTAGCAATCCATGTCCCATAAGCCTGCAACAACTATCACCCACTAACCCAAGTTAGCAGTCTGGACTATAGTAAGTTGACACATCATGAAAAAAAAAGAAAGAGACTAGGTCTCAAAACAAATGGGAAATAGGATTCCCTTGTTTGGCCCTTTTCTTTGCTTTTCAGTATAATGGAGCCAGAACAATCTACATTATGTACTTGATAGGGTGTGTGGTACAATGAAGTCCTGGATTTAAAACACGTTAAACAGATGCAACCTAGAGTCTCACACATGATCAAGTCTTTGTGTTATTTGCTCAGAAAAGGAAACACACTCAAAGTCCAAAAGAAAAATATAGAATGGCGACAGAGTCTGGAAGAGCTCAAAAAAGATTTCAAAATCCAATTAAGAGAGGTAGAGAAGTGGGGAAGAGAAAGGAAAGTGATTCAAGAAGAAAGGAAAGTGATGCAAGAAGAAATGGACCAAATGAAAAAGGAGAACAAAAAACTAGCAGAGGAGAACCACCCTTTAAAAATCAGAATTGGCCATCTAGAAATTAATGATTTCATGAGAAATTAAGAAACAATGAAGTATTCTGAGGGATTTATGGAAAAGAACGCTACCCACATTCAGAGGAAGAACTGCAGGAATAGAAACACAGAAGAAAAGCAGCTGCTTGAATACATGGATTGAGGCAGACATGATTGGGGATTTTGATTTGAAATTACCACACCAATGCGATGATCAACAATTTGGAAATAGGTCTTGATCAATGACACATGTTAAAACCAGTGGAAATGCTCATCAGCCAGGGGTGGGGGGAGGGCGAGGGGTGAAGAGGAAAGTAGGAGCATGAATCATGTAATCATGTTAACTTTTCTAAAAATGAATATTAATAAATGTTAAAAAAGAAACAATGAAGTAGAATCAAAGGAATGAAAAAACAGAGGAAATCATGAAATATCTTATTGAAAAACTTTGGTTATCAAATTAAAAGAAATTATCAAAAATAATTGCCCAGAGATCTTTGAACAAGAAAATAAAATAGAAATGGAAAGAATTCACAGTAGCCTCCAGACAGAAATTCTCAACTCACAACTTCCAGGAATGTAATAGTTAAATTTAAGAGCCACCAAGCCAAGGAAAAAATACTTCAAGAAGCCAAAAAGAAATCATTCAAATACCATGGAGCTACAATCAGGATCACTCAGTCACTCAGGACCTAGCGGCTTCTACCTTAAAGGATAGTAAGGCATGGAATATGATATTCAGAAAGACAAAATATTTGGGTTTACACCCCAGGGTCACCTATCCAGTAAAACTGAGTATATTGTTTCAAGGGGGAAAATGGTCATTCAATAAGATAGAAGATTTCTAATCTCTGATGAGGAATGAGCCAGACCTAAACAAAAAATTTGAAGGCCAAAAACGAGACACAAGAGAAGCCCCAAAAGTTAAATAAGAAAGAGAAAATTAAAGGACTCATTAAGATCAAAATGTTTATATGTCTACCTGGAAAGAGGATTTCTGTAATTCTGAAAATTTATTCTTAGTAGTAGAGAAGATAGAAGGAATTTACTCTGAAAAAGGATGGAGAAGTCAGCTGATTATGATAATTATTATGATATTATGGGGCATAATTATGATAATGTAAGGTATAGGATGATATATGATGATATGCTATATATGTAAATGTGATGATTTGGAACAATATGTATGACATGATATATCTACATATGAATGGCACGTAAAAAATCAGTCAAGAGCTGAAAGAGAGCATTGCACTGAGAGAAAAGTGAAGGGAGAGCGAAAATGGTGTAAATTATATGACATAAAGAGGTGAGAAAAATCAATATAGAGAAGGGAGGATAAGGGTGGTGACAGGCAATGCTTAAAAATTATTCTCATTGTAAATGGCTCAGAGAGTGAAAAACAAGTATACTCAGTAGTATATAGAATTTTGTCATCTTACAGAGAAGTGAACAAGACAAGGGAAGCAAGAGGTAACTGAATGGAGAGGGAACTGGAGGGGTGACAAAAAAAAATACTGGTGAGAGGGAACTGAGTGAAAGGGAAGAGAACAGGATGTAAAAGTGATAATACTATGGAGGGCAAAACACAGTTAATAATTATAATTCTAAATGTGAATGAAATGAACTCACCCATTAAACGGCAATGCATAGCAAAAAGGATTAAATAACAGAATGCTAATATAAGAAACACATTTTTTGCAATGCAATTTTTAAACCATTTATTAATATTCATTTTTAACATGGTCACATGATTCAGGCTCCTAATTTCCCCGTCAACCCCTGAGGACACCCCTCCCATGGCTGATGCGTATTTCCACTGGTTTTAACATGTGTCATTGATCAAGACCTATTTCAAAATGTTGATAGTTGCATTGCTGTGGTAGTTTCCAGTCTACATCCCCAATCATGTCTGCCTCAACCCAAGTGTTCAAGCAGTTGTTTTTCTTCTGTTTCCACTCCTTCAGTTTTTCCTCTGAATGTGGGTAACATTCTTTTTCATAAGTCCCTCAGAATTGTCCTGGGTCATTGCATTGCAGCTGGTACAGAAGTCCATTACATTCGATTTTACCATAGTATATCAGTCTCTGAGTACAATGTTCTTCTGGCTCTGCTCCTTTCACTCTGCATCAATTCCTGGAGGTCTTTCCAGTTAACATGGAATTCCTCCAGTTTATTATTCCTTTGAGCACAATAGTATTCCATCACCCGCATATACCACAATTTGTTCAGCCATTACCCAATTGAAGGACATACCCTCATTTTCCAGGTTTTTTGCCACCACAAAAAGTGTACAAGTCTGTTTATCCATGATCACTTTGGGGTATAAACCCAACAATGGTATGGCTGGATCAAAGGGCAGGCATTCTTTTATAGCCCTTTGAGCATAGATCCAAATTGCCAGCCAGAATGGTTGGATCAGTTCACAGCTCCACCAGCAATGCATTAATGTCCCAATTTTGCCACATTCCCTCCAGCATTCATTACTCTCCCTGTCTTTCATTTTAGCCAATCTGTTAGGTGTGAGGGGATACATCAGAGTTGTTTTGATTTGCATTTCTCTAATTATTAGAGATTTAGAACACTTTCTCATGTGCTTATTGATACTTTTGATTTTTTTTACCTGAAAATTGCCTATTCATGTCTCTTGCCCATTTATCAATTGGGGAATGGCTTGATTTTTATACAATTGATTTAACTCCTTCTATATTTGAGTATTTAGACCCCTGTCAGAGTTTTTTGTTATAAAGATTTTTTCCCAATTTGTTGTTTCCCTTCTGATTTTGTCTGCATTGTTTTTGTTTGTACAAAAACTTCTTAGTTTAATATAATTAAAACCACTTAATTTACATTTTGTAATTTTCTCTAACTCTTGCTTGGTTCTAAAATCTTTCCTTTCCCAGAGATCTGACAAGTATACTATTCTGTGTTCACTTAACTTATTTAACTTCTTTATATTCAAGTCATTCACCCATTCTGAATTTATCTTGGTGTAGAGTGTGAGATGTTGGTCTAAACCTAATCTCTCCCATATTGTTTTTCAAATTTCCCAACAGTTTTTGTCAAATAGTGGATTCAAGTCCCAAAAGTTGGGCTCTTTGGGTTTATCATACACTGTTTTGCTGATGTCATTTACCCCAAGTCTATTCCACTGATCCTCCCTTCTGTCTCTTAGCCAGTACCATATTGTTTTGATGACTGCTGATTTATAGCTCTTTATATTCATATTTATATTCATGTTTCTCTTAATTTTTGTGGTTGGATATCAAACTTTCCATTTAGTCCTGGTATTTTCTGTGCAAATACTTGGAAATCTTCTATCTTGTTGAAAGCCCATACTTTCCCCTGGAAGTATATAATCAGTTTTCATGGGTAGTTGATTCATGGTTGAAGACTCAGTTCTCTTACCTTTCTGAATATCATATTCCAAGCCTTGTGCTCTTTTAGCATGGAGGCTGCCAGATCCTGTGTGATCCTGATTGGTGGTCCTTGGTATCTGAATTGTCTCTTTCTGGCTTCTTGTAAAATTTTTTCTTTTACTTGGAAGCTCTTGAATTTGGCTATTATATTCCTGGGGGTTGTTTTTCTGGGTCTAGTGTAGAGGGTGTTCTATGGATCCTTTCAATGTCTATATTGCCCT
>NW_025399657.1:0-4362 GCF_016433145.1 Gracilinanus agilis
ATTCTATGCCCTATAACATGGTCAATCTTTGTGAATGTGCCATGTGCAGCTGAAAAGAAGGTGTATTCCTTTTTGTCCCTATTTATTTTTCTCCACATATCAATTAAATCTAATTTTTCTAGGACTTCATTCACCTCTCTTACCTCTTTCTTATTTATTTTTCGGTTTGATTTATCTAGATCTGACAGAGGAATATTTAGATCTCCCACTAGTATGGTTTTACTATCTATTTCCTTTTTGAGCTCTGCCAGTTTCTCCTTTATGAATTTGGGTGCTATGCCACTTGGTGCATACATATTGAGCAGTGTTATTTCCTCATTGTTTATACTGCCTTTAATCAGGATGTAATGACTTTCCCTGTCTTTTTTAATCATATCTATTTTTACTTTGGCTTTCTCAGAAATCATGATCTCCACACCTGCCTTCTTTTTCTCATTTGACGCCCAAAAGATTTTGCTCAAACCCTGAACCTTAAACTTGTGTATGTCCACCCGCCTCATATGTGTTTCTTGTAGACAACATATGGTGGGATTTTGGTTTCTAATCCACTCTGCTATTTGCTTACGTTTTATGAGCGAGTTCATCCCATTCACATTCAGAATTATAATCATCAGTTGTGCATTTGCTGACATTTTGGAATCCTCCCCTCTTCCTACCCCCTTTTTCCTTATACTTTTTCCTTTTAAATCAGTGGTTTGTTATTGAGCCGCTGTCCCTTATCCCCTCCCTTGATTGACTTCCCTTTCTACCCCCTCCCTCATTTTCCCCCCTCTTTTTGTTTTTAAAGGCCTTATGAATTCCCTCCCTCTTCTCCCCTCCCTTTTTTTGACCTCCCGACTCCCCTGCTCCCCTTGGTTTGTCCATTCTAACTTTCTCAGAAGGGTTAGATAAGAGTTTTATGTCCCAATGGATAGTATAGCTACTCTTCCCTCTCCGGGTTGATTACACTAAGAGTAAGGTTTGATTATTACCTCTTAATGCTCTCTTCCTCTCCTTCTTATAATAGTATTTGTCCCCTCTCCCTCCCATGCCCTCTTTGTGTGTAATAGAATATCCTATTTTCTTACTCACTCAAGTTTCTCGTGGTGTCCCCTGCTATTCACCCCCTCTTTCCCATCCCCCATGTCATCTTAGATTATTTAGTGTTCCACCCTCACCCTGTGAATTATTCTTCCAATTACTATAATAGTGAATATTATAATAGTGAATAGAGTTCACTACAGAGAATTATACATAACATTTCTCTACATAGGAATACAGATAATTAGATCTCTCTGAGGTACTTAAAAAGGCAAATTTAAAAATTATAAGTTTTCTTTCTTTCCCCTCTGTATCTTATTTACCTTTTCATGTTTCTCTCGATTTTTGTGGTTGGATATCAAACTTTCTATTTAGCCCTGGTCTTTTCTGTGCAAATACCTGGAATTCTTCAATTTTGTTGAATGCCCATTCTTTCCCCTGGAAATATATAGTCAATTTTGATGGGTAGTTGATCCGTGGTTGCAGGCCCAGCTCTCTTGCCTTTCTGAATATCGTATTCCAAGCCTTGCGATCTTTTAGCATGGAGGCTGCCAGATCCTGTGTGATCCTGATTGGTGCTCCTTGATATTTGAATTGTTTCTTTCTGGCTTCTTGTAAGATTTTTTCTTTTGCTTGGAAACTCTTGAATTTGGCAATTATATTTCTGGGTGTTTTCTTTTCTGGATCGAATGTCGCAGGTGTTCTATGAATCCTTTTAATGTCTATATTGCCTTCTTGTTGTAGGACTTCAGGGCAATTTTGCTGAATTATTTCTGTTAGTATGGAGTCCAGGTTTCTATTAATTTCTGGTTTTTCTGGAGGTCCAATTATTCTCAAATTGTCTCTTCTAGACCAGTTTTCTTGGTCTGTCACTCTCTCATTGAGATATTTCATGTTTCCTTCTATTTCTTCAGTCTTTTGACTTTGTTTTATTTGTTCTTGTTGTCTTGAGAGATCATTAGCTTCTACTTTCTCAATTCTAGCCTTTAGGGATTGATTTTCAGCTATAATCTCTCGGTTTTCGGCTATGATCTTTTGATTTTCGGCCATAATCTTCTGGTATTTCTTTTCAATCTGGTCATTTCTAGTGTTCAATTTGCTTATCAGTTCATTTGGTTTCTGAGTCTCACTTTCCAATTGCAGGATTCTACCTTTTAAACAGTTATTTTCTTGCCAGATCTCTTCCTTTTTCCTCAAAATCTCAGTTTTGAACTCTTCCATAGCTTGTGAGCAGTTTTCCTTATTTGAGGAGGGTCCGGATGCTTCTTTGTTCTCCTCCTCTGTTTGCTTGGTTGTCTGGATTTTCTCTGTGTAAAAGTTGTCGAGTGTTAAAGCCTTCTTTTTCTTGTTGTTAATCTTTCTCTTCTGAACTTCCTGAGACTGGGTAGCCATCCTTAGCCCAGCAGCTTCTGGTTTATCCTCGTGCTCAGAGTCTGTCTGCGGTCAAGCCCCCTGGTAGACCCCCTTGCTTGATAGTCTGCGGGAGGTTTCTTTAGAAGTCTCAGGGCACTGCTTCCACAGTTGTATACCCGTCTGCACTGGTTCCGCACTCAGGGTTTCAGAGCTTTACCTCCTGGCTGTGTCTGCCTCTACCCAAGCCTCGGCCAGTGCCTGCTCTCTGAGCCCGCACTCTGTGCTCTCGGTGCCCTGCTCCCGCGCTCAAATTTTGTGTGCCTTCGTTAGCTTTTTGGGGTCCCAAATCTTGCTGCTCTCAGGAACAGGCCCTGGAGCTGCCAATGACTCGATGGGTGCCCCAAACTTGCTCTATTTCTTTTTAGCTGGCTTCAGAGCTCTAGATCTTGTGTGTGGAGGGGGTGGTTGCTCAGCCCGCGATTACGTGAGAGCCCTTTATAGCCTTGAAATGTCTCGATTCCTATGACTCTGAAACTGGGAGAATAACCATAATTTCTATTTCTTCAGTGTCTGGTGTTTTTTGGCAAAGGTACAAGATTCAGACTTCACCCAATTTGTTATTTTTGCAATATTCTGCCTTTTTTCAGATAAGGTTATGGAAAATATGGTTATGAATCACTTGTGTGTATGTTTTGTTGGTTTTTATTTTGTTGACCATAAAGATGGTTTCAGGCATAGGAGAGGGAAGACTGTTAAACTGACCATGTGGAATGAAAAAATGATATCATTATTTTAACCAGGCAAATTTTCAGTAATTTATATTTGTAAGGGGGAGACATTGACAGAGATGGAAAAAGACAGTGAGAGAATTCATTAAAAATATTTATTAAGTGAATGCTGTGTACCAGACATTGTTTTGGGAAGATGAAAATTAAAAGGCCCCTATATTTGAATAGAGGAAGACACATAAAAGGGAAGGTAGAAAGAGGATGCTGGTGTGCACATGGGGGAAAGAAGACATAGTATCCTGCAATAGAGTGACCCTGAGGGAAGGGAGCATGACTGGGACTTTTGATGATAATTTTCATCAAAGAGGACTCCCCAATGATCAAGATGGATTTAGTGTGGAGTCAGGGAAATAAGGCAATCAGACTGGAAAGTTAACTGTCAATTCTAATCTCTGCTTGCTTACCTTTATTGATCTATAATTCCTTTGGAAAGTTCATATTAAAACTAATTTTCCTTCTTTTAAAAAATTAACTCTATTTCTCTCTTTAAAGTATTTTTATTCTCATATACCTTCTCCATGAATCAGTTAACCTTTACCTTTATATGATACTATGATAGAATGTCTTTATTTATCTGAATTATATTCCAAAATTTTTTAATGATTAAAATGATTGCAGAGGTGATCTGATAGAGTTCAAAGAATATAATGAAAAATTAACAATTCAAAATTCAGCTTTTTCGCCCCCAGAACAATGATAAAAATTTCCCTACAATTCCAATATGCCAGCAGGTTACTCATATCAGAGGTTAAAAATAAGGTACTCCCTTTTATAATTAATAAATATTAAAGCTGAACTGTACCAATTTTCCTCATTTTGAAAGTGATGAACCTGAATTTACAAAAAAAATAAAGAAAGAAAAGAAATGACTGCAAAAGTCTCAGAGTTAGCAAATGGCAGTACTGAGTCTAGGATCCTAGTCTTCTGTTATTTCCCACCTTATGGGATTTTCTGTCCCACTAATATATTGGATTTCATTTTTTTTTATGGGTCCAAATTATATTATCTCAAACGACAACACAATGATAGGATAGCAACTTGGTTTTTATACAATATTTGATACAGCTTCTTTATAAGAAGATAAATGTTAATTAAAAAATTCATGTTATAAAATAGAAACAATCCTTAAGTCTCAACAAAAATTTACTATTATTAATATACTATACTATGCTATACTATACTATACTATACTATAATTAAT
>NW_025399658.1:0-3666 GCF_016433145.1 Gracilinanus agilis
TTATACTCTACAGACCCCTGTTTCTCAAGGAAGAATGTCACTATTTTATCTTTTGGCTGCCAAACTCACTATGCTAAGCCTCATGGATTCTAAACTCCAGAAATGGTCTGTGAGCAAGCCCTAGAGATCGAATAGCATTAACCAGCTTCCTAATTAATGTCAAGCTCAGGTTTCATATACAAAGCAGATTTACACAGGGAGTCTTGATGTAGAAATATAACATTGTTATCTGGATATTTTTCATTAAAGATCCCAACAAATCCAGATTTTTTTCCCTGTCATATTTCTCACTCCATCTGATGTTATACTACATATACAAATTATAGATACTTTCAAAGTTGAAATTCCTTCCATAAATTCATGAAAAATATCTGACCCTGTTGTAGTTCCCCTTCAAAGACCTCATGCATCCTAGTTCCTTTGTAATACTTATTATAATCAACACCTCTTATAAATAATAGCAACTGTGCAGTATTCATTTATATCAGAGCTTTCATCCATAGCCATTGAGTAGAATTTAAATCGGCCAGTCTTTGATTCCAGCTGTGATAATGTTGATGTGGAATCAAGATCCCAAACTTGTGGCCTAGTGAGATCTGATGAACCCCAAGTTTTTGGAATGGCTTGTAGGTTGGAGACCCCCAAAGCTTGTGCTTGTTCCCTATTCCTATGAGAATCCACACTGAAGGGAATCCCAGACTAGCAGTTGTAGACCCATTGTGTCAGAGACCCTCTTTCCCAGGAAGACACACGTGGGCAGGAACCATCCTTTAGCATCCAACAGCTACTGAACTCCTCAACAGTAGCAGCTAGAGCAGAAGCCTCACTCATCAGTTAGGGCAAAAGGTCCATGAAATTTCCTCAACAGATTAGAGAAGAAAGGCCAAAAATATTTCTTCTAAATTCAGGGTCAACAGACTAGACACAATGGGAAATAAACAGAATAAAATTAGTAAAGTGCCCAAGGGTTCTCCATTGCATAAGGTACTATATAGTTGGGATGAACAAGGGTTTCCTAAGGAGGGTTAGATGTCAAAAAAGGAGATGAAAAAACTTTGCAAAGCCTGGGCACTAAAATCCTTTAACTGCCCAAGGTTTGGTTCTTTTTATTAAAAAAAATTTTTTTAATTAGAACAGGCCATCAATAACAAAGAGTCAAAGGACTATGCTTATTGGAGGCTGTGAGCATACCACCTTGACAAGTCAACCAAACCCTACTCAATCCCCAAAGTGCCTGATTCTAACCCTAATCCTGACACGCTGCTTTCACTGTCCCCCAGACATGAGGCTGTTCCTTCTCTTGATCTAGGCCAGGATTTGACTCCTTCCACCCCTACCGCTTCCATGATCCTCTCATCTTCTGGCCCACCTTTGGTACCATCTCTTTACCTCCCCCTTACCATCTAAGCCTACCCAATTTCTGCCTCATCCAGCCCACTTTTGTCTTGCCCAGCTTTTTCCTGCCCACTTCTCAAACCCACCCTTTTCTTCACCTTACTCAATTTCTCCCTCTGCCTCTCCTGCCTCCTCCCCACCCAGTCCCACCCCCTTATCCCCACCTTTACTCTCTTCCTCCCTCCTCCCTGCTTCTCTCCTCCTACCTTCCCCTAATCAAGACCAGCCCCAACCAACCTACCTAGTCTCCTCTCCTCCCTGGCCCTGGCCCTGATCAATATCACTTCACCCTGCCTGTTCCTCCCCTGCTCCAGTCCTCCCTCCCCTACCCAAGGCCTTCCCTACCTCTGTTTCTCTTTCGCTCTGTCTCTACTTCTCCTCCCCCCTTTCCCCCACCTACTCAGCTCCAACCTAAACAACAAATCAGATTCCAATATCAATCACAGACAACTCAAATACAGGCCTGTTCTCTCTAAGGGATGTCCTCACATGATAAATGAGGGAACATCAATACATCTTTTTCTCCACAAGACATTGAGAGATTCAAAGAAAAAAATCTTTCCTTTGAAGATGAACCTATAGTGGTGATCAAAAAAATTGAAAGCATTTGCAGAAGTTACAATCCCAGCTGGATAGACATTAAGGACTTTGCTCCACACCCTGCTAATTGAAAGAGAAAGGAACAAAGTCCTTTTTCTCTAGTCAACCAGGCCCAGGAAAAGGGTGCAATAAACTGGCTCAATCCAAATTGAGACCTGAATTCAGCCGAAGATTACATTCTTCTATGTCAGGCTAGAAATGCATTACTAAAAGGGGCTGAGAGAGCCATGATAAAAGTGCCCACATGTCTAGTTCAGAAAAGCCCCATATCTGGTTGCCTTTTTTTTTTTTAACTTAAGTAAATATTAATAAATGCTATGGAAATTAAGGACCAAAGTTTTAATTTAGAGTCAACACAAGTCTTTAATTGGCTGCTATTACAGAGCCAAAGTGACAGAATACTCACAGAGTCAAAACCCTGGGGGCTCTGGGAAAAAGCACTGTATGAGATGATTGTCCAAAGAATAATAGAATTCAGGAACCTTTTATACCCTTTGGGTAACTCCAGACGTCAAAACTACACAGACAGGTTGTAAGCAGGCTTGGGAAAGAGGCTGTAGTTAGAGAATGAGGGTCTGCTACAATGGATACTAAAAAGGATGGTTCCTGGATAGGTGTTAGTCTTGTTGGATCTCTGATACAATGGAGGAAACTTCTTAGACTAAAAGGGTACTTAAAATTTGATTAGGTCTTTCTAGCCCTATCAAAATTGGGATCATTAAGTACTTTAAGGTCTATTGTTCAGTCTGAAATGGGTGAATCTGGGACTTCCCTTGGGGTGAGTTCTCATGACACAGGGGCAAATTTGGGGTTCCCAAAAAGCCCAGTTGACACTGACCATATGAAAGGACATGAGGGTGTATGCCCAAGAGGGTTTGACCTTATTACTAAGGATGGAAAACATGGGGCATAAGTATGGGCAAAAGGCATTCTGGGGGCACTCCCCAAATGCATCAGCGCATTGACATAGGGCCAGAAAGCAGGCACTCTGCTTCTAGCAAAAATTTAACAAAACAAAAAGTACTCCATTTTCCAAAGTCTCTTGGTCTTTCAAATTCATTGTGCTCTCACTGTCCTCTCTTTTGTAGACCTCTCCTTTGCATTGATAGATTCCCATAACAGCTTCATTGCTGCAAGAGAAAACATAAAAAAAATCTATAAACATATTTTCATTAGGAACTGGCTCAGTATATTTGCTCATTTTTACATATAGGATTAAAATATGCTGTTGATCTTGGTCTGATTTAAATTTTTTTGTAGGCAATGGGGTCAAGTGACTTGCCCAGGGTCACACAGCTGGGAAGTGTCTGAGACCGGATTTGAACCTAGGACCTCCCATCTCTAGGCCTGATTCTCAATCCACTGAGCTACCCAGCTGCCTCTTATTAATTCTATTAATATCTATTTACACCAATTACAAATATATACATTAGCTATATACTTGATCAAGAAAAAAATTTCCTTATCCTACCCAAAGAAATCCTGTAGAAAAAGCAACACTAAAAATAGATATAAACTAAACTATAGAAATATGAAAGTAAAAATAAAATCCCCATATCATGGCTTGTAAATCTAAAAATGGCCTTCCTTACTATTTATGGAAAAATAAAAATATCAGCTAACACCAAGTAAAATAATAACAAAATATCCTATTATTAAATTCCAAAACCA
>NW_025399659.1:0-2737 GCF_016433145.1 Gracilinanus agilis
TCTCTTTCTCTCTTTCTCTCTCTCTCTCTCTCTCTCTCTCTCTCTCTCTTTCTCTCTTTCTCTCTCTGTCTCTTTTTGTCTCAGTCTTTCTCTTTCAATCTCTCTCTCAATATCTCTGTCTCTCTGCCTGTCTCTTTCTGTCTTTCAGTCTCTCAATCTTTCTCTCTTAATCTCTCTCTCAGTCTCTCTTTCCCTCTCTCTGTCTCTTTCCATCTCAGTCTCTCTCAATCTTTCTTTCAATCTCTCTCCCCTTTCTCTCTCTCTCTCAATATCTCTCTCAATCTCTCTGCCTCTTTCTGTCTTTCAGTCTCTCAATCTCTTTCTTAATCTGTGTCTCTCTTATACACTCTCTCTTTCTGTCTCTTTCAATCTCTCTCAATCTCTAATCTCTCTGTCTCTCAATCTGTCTCTGTCTGTCTGTCTGTCTGTCTCTCTCTCTCTCTCTCTCTCTCTCACACACACACACACACACACACACACACACACGCCCCTTCCATCTTAGAATCAATTCTAAATACTACTAAAAAATTTGGGTTAAGTGACTTGCCCAGACACACAGCCAGGAAGTGTCTGAGGTCAGATTTGAATATAGGACTTCCCATCTCTAAGCTAGCACTCTATCCACTAGACGCCTAGCTTCCCCAACAATACTCTCTTAACTGCAGAATTTGATGGCCTTTTGGGAATCAGCATCTATTTGTCTTCTGCAGCTATTGACACCATCAGACACTCCATCATCTTGGAAACTGAATAGATGACTAGAATATTTATTAAACACAAATTCCTGGGGATACAAATAGACAAGTAAGGATCTCAGACTCTAATGGGGGAGATGACCCATATGGAAGCTTTCTCACGTGGAGGTCAGATGGAAAATCCTGTGGTCCTCTGAGTGTAGTGACAAAGCAGATATTAATGCCTTTTCCACTAATAAAATAATTAGTTTTTGATGTTGAACTATTTGACAGGGTCAAGGACTTTGGCAGCAAGAACGTTCCTTTCCCGGTCATTGGTAGCTGTGGTTGTGGTCCCCGCTTGAGAGGTTTGCATGTCGAGATTACTTCCTGCGATGATGGCTGTGGGCCCTGTGCTGGAAGCACTGTTGTTCTTAAGGTTCTTGAGTTCAAAGTTCTGGACTGTCTCCATGAGGGTGGGAAGGGAAATGGTGATCAAGATGGCAGTGATGGTTTGACTTGCCTGGTACATATTGGCTCCTGTATACCTGGCTGCTTCATCTGACTTGTCTGCTGTGTCTTGGTTCTCTTCCTCTGCTTGACCATCTCTTTTCAGTTCCTTGCTGGATTCTCACCCATTACTCTCTCTCATTGAGAAAGAATGTCCCTCAAAACTCTGTCTTGCACCCTCTCTTCATTTTCTTCACCCTCTACCTTGATGATCTCATCAGTTCCCATGGATACAATCATTATTTCTATGCAAATGACTCCCAGACCTAGAGTTCTAGTCCTAATCTCTCATCTGCGCTCTAGTTCTACAGCACTGGATCCTTGGAATCATTCTTGTCTTTCTTCCTTACTCTGTCCACCCCCTCCCCACCTCCCACCCTGGCCCTATAGCTAATCAGTTTCCAAGTCTTATTTATTCTACCCTCAACATCTCACTCATCCATTCCCTTCTCTCCACTCCCAGGGCCACCATCTTAGTTAAGGTTCTCTTCTTAGTTCAGTTCATCACTTCTTGCTTAGACTATTGTAACAGCCTCTTTATTGGTTTTCCCAAATTCTGTGTCTTCTACTCCAGCCACAAATCTCTCATTTATCACCTTCTTTCTACTCCCATGGCTGACATCTTAGTTGAGGCCCTCTTACCTGATGATTATAACATTATCCTCATTGACTTTTCTACCTCTGATCTCTCCCTCTTCTAAGTTCTTATCACCGAAGTTCTTAACAATCTTCAGTGGTTAAACAAAAGAAATATATTTGCTGGTTTTTTTATTAACAGAAAGCCACTATAGACTATAGTCTGTCTGGCTGCTGCACGCTAGGGATCCCTAGGCTTTAATCCCATCTTCACAGGCCTTTCCATTCATCCTGCAGCTGAAATCTCCTATATGTGTAATCTTTGCCCTTTAGCATGTGAGCTCCCTGAAATCTTGAGAATCAAATCAGTTAATATTGGTAAAATACTTAGCATAGCACCTGTGCCCTCCATTAACAGTAGGCATCTTCCCTCCTCTCCCCTATCTGGTTTTTCCTTTATAGCCCTAGCACTTAGTCCAAGTGCATTGCATATAGTAAGACTTTTTTAAAATTAAAAAATAATTTTAATTTTCTTTTATTTTTTCAATTACTTGTAGAAACCATTTTTACAATTGTTTTCTGACATTTTGTGATTCAGATTCCCTCCCTCTCTCTCTCCTCCTTCCCTTTCTCTCCCAAGACAATAAATGGTCTGTTATATATCAGTGCTTTCATACAACATTTTCATATTCCCCATACCATGACAGAAGACACATATCACACATGTATTAAAAGACTCATGAAAGAAATAAAGTGAAAGATGGCATGCTTTGATCCACTGTCTGATCCCAACAATCCTTCTTTGGCTTTGGATAGCAATTTTTTTTTTTTGGAATGAGTCCCTTGAGGTTATCTTGGGACCTTGTTCTGCTGAACATAGTAAGGTTTTAATAAATACTCTTTCCCCCCTCCCTCCCTCCCTTCCTCCATTCCTTTCTTCCTCCCTCCCTTCCTTCCTTCCTCCCTCCCTTCCTTCC
>NW_025399660.1:0-1494 GCF_016433145.1 Gracilinanus agilis
GGAGGAGGAGGAGGAGGAGGAGGGCAGCTGGACTAGAAGAGCTCTCCAGCTCCGGGGCTCGGCCTCTGTTCTTTTCAGAAACCCTCACCTTCTGTCTCAGAATCCGTACCAAGTGCCGGTTCCAAGGCAGAAGCGAGTAAGCCTAGGCAATGTGGTGAAGTGACTTGCCCAGAGTCACCCAGCTAGGAAGTGTCTGAGGCCAGATTGGGACTCCAAAAGGTGAGCCTCCCTGCCTCCAGGCCTGGCCCCTCCAGATGCCCCTGGTGCCACGTGAGGCCACACAACCCAAGATAAAGTCCCTCCCCGCCCTCGGGAAGCTTCAGTTCTAGGAGAGAAACCAAGTCCCACACCTGGAAGTCCATCCAAAGCAGGCCCAGAATTACTGCCAGGTCACTGGAGGGTTAGGTCCTGGCAGGGATGCCATCTGAGGAGGGACTGCAAGTGCCAGTAGAGTGGAGAAGGCCTCCAGGAAGGCCTCCAGGGCTGGCAGGAGAGCAGAGCTCTGCCTGTGGGGCGGGGGGTGCTTCAGGCAGAGGAAGGCGATCCTGGAGCCCCAAAGCCTGGGGCCAGGCGGGGAGGCAGGATGGCCCGGTGAGGGGCACGTCTCCTCTAACATGCGGCTCCGCCGTATTCACCAGGGGGCAACGCCAAGCAGGGTCTGCGCTGCAAAGCCTGCAAGATGAGCCTCCACCCCAAGTGCGTGGGCAGCCTCGGACCCCAGCGCTGCATGGGCAAACTGGTAAGCCAGCTTCCTGGTGGAAGGGCGGGCATCGGCAGAGCCCAGCGGGACCTGCTTCACCCGCCCCTGCCTCGCATTGGCTCATCTGCTTCTCCGGGCAGCCCCATGCCCTCGAGGCTCCCGTTATCCCCATTTTACAGACAGGAAGCTGGAGGGCAGTGATTGTGGGGAGGCCAGAAGCAGGACTGGAGAGGGAGTCGAGCCCGGAACCTCCCTTTAGTAGGGACGGGATGCCTCTGGGGGAGGGAGATGGTGGACGGAGGCTTTACTTGCCAGCAGGTGAGACACTGGCCCACCCCAGACACAGGGCCAGGGACGAGGCCGAGGGGCTGCTCAAGCCTTCCTCGGGGGGCCTGGAGCATGTTCCCCGCTCCAGCACCTGCTCCCTCATGCCAGGCAGGCCCAGGCCCAGGTTCGAGGAGGTCCCAACAGCCTAGCTGGGCCGAATGACCGCTCTCCCAGCAGGGCTGAAGAGGGGCCCTGGGGGCGGGGGGAGGCCGGAGCAGAAAGGACACCCCACACGGGCCCTGGGAGAGGGCGACGCCCCCTGCAATGGCACAGCGCCACGACGCTTCTCTGCTTCTCCAGCCCAAGGGGTTCCGGCGCTACTACAGCTCGCCCTTACTCATCCAGGAGCAGTTTGGGTGCATCAGAGAAGTCATGCCCATCGGTGAGTGGGGAGCGGCCTCTGCCCCAGCGGCGCCGTCCTCGGCCATCTTTTCCCCTGAGCCAGCGCCCCCCCCCCCCCCCCCCGG
>NW_025399661.1:0-6521 GCF_016433145.1 Gracilinanus agilis
TTTTGCACAGAAAATTGTTTATGAAATAACTTCATATAAGAACATTCCAGGGTTCCATTACAAACATAAGCAATTTGAGAAAGAGTGACAACTGATCTATTCTGCATAACTTAGGGAGAAGAAGGGCTGGTACTTTCAGTCATGATATTGCAAAGACTTCTTTGCTCTTCAGAATGAGGAAAGACCCAAGGTTTGATGAGGACCATATTGAGGGAGGAATCCTTTCTTATCAGAGTTACAGCCTAGAGAACAGCTGTAGCTGTGAGACTGGCCTTGCCAAGAATCTCAAACTTACAGCCATGTCTTTTCTGACTGTTTTTCCTCAGTGGGCCTGGTTTGTCCTAGGTACCTCCATATATACATCAATTATCTCACTTCTATTTCTATTATTTCTTTTCTTTTCATCAGTATGTCTCCTATTGTTGTGTTATTGTTTGTCATTATTATTATTTGTTTGTTATTAAGTATTCCCTTTAATCTCAAATTTTAATTTTCTTAATTCCTCTCAACCTCACCCCCTCAGGAGGATAAGATTCTGCTAAAGATTTTATCTTATACTAAAGCTGTAGAGCACAGCATTCTTTGCAAACATGTGGCTTCATACCCTAAGATTGATGGCTACATAAATGGATTTACCCAAAAGATGCTTCACCCTTTCTATCATAACAATAGACTTCAGATGGGATTTGTAAAAAGCTAGGCAAATTATTCTACATTTTATCCAATAAGGTACATAGAGTCAAATTTGACAGTTTCTAACCATTTTCAAATAAACTAGATGTCATACTACATAGAATAATGTTCTCAGTTTTTTTCCATATTCTTATGTAATCTTCTTGCAACACAATGTATATCCCATAATCAAAGGCTGCTCTTATAACAAGTAACATGTGTTAAGTAGAACTAGATGTCACTTAGAGATAACAGAAGGTAGATCATACATAAAATCACTTTTCTCTAAGATAAGTAATTGCACAAATTTCTTTTAACACAAAATAGAAAAATGTTTCAGATGTAACCTTATTAAACAGTGGGATTATATTCTGCCTTAGATGTTTCCAGATCATTGCCTAATTGTCTAATCATTCCTATAACACGCTGAGATATTCAAAGGACTTTAAATAATTAATGACAGATAACAAGGCCAAATACTTATCTATTTAATTGTGTCCAGGGGTATTTTTAAAATTGCAATTTCAGAATGAATAGCTTTGATCTTGCAAACTAATAGCTGAGGTATTTTTCAGCCTTAGTTTATTAAATAAAGATTTAATAGAGGGTTCATATGTTTTGCTGATAAATTTCCCTGATGAAGAGGAATTTGCTTATGACAGGAAGAAACAGGAACATAATGAGGACAACATCAAATCTGGTCCTTCAGACCTGTTTGAATTGAGGTAAGAGCCACACTCAATTTCCACACAAGGCTCAACCTCATTTCTTTGGTGCCAAAGACAGATTCAGAATATAACCAAGGGAGGAAAATCCCTATTCACAATTAGAAAACTGAGTCAAGGGAATCTTGCCTTTATTTTCCCAAGGTTTTTCCCCCAGTCTTCCCAATGACTATCCTCAAACTGCAGGAGCACATGGCAAGTTCCTTTAAGAAAGGAGTGATAGTCTTAATGGGAGGTTAAATTCTTATATCTAAAAATGTAGAATAACAGTAGATTTTAAACATTCAAAAGCTTTTCCTGAAAAGCAAAATTTTCATCATTTATAGCTTCGGGTTATATTATTGCTATTTTCCTCAGATCTTAATACCAATCAAGATATACTTCTGATCCATCATCAGAATAATTGTAATATAAACTTATGCAGTGAAGAGCAGATTTAAAAATGCAGCTTCACTACATTCCAATTATTAACAAATACAATTACATGATTTTCCAAATGATCTGACATAAAAATCACTTATCATGTAAGATTTATCATAAAGTTTCTTATTTTAAAAGGGAGAAAACCCCAGTTTTTTAAGGATGACAATACAGAATTTCAAAATACTGCCAAAAGATAAGAACTGATAAACAGGCCTAACAATGATCTGAGAGGAATTTATTATGCATTTTCAACAGTAAGTCATTAAACATCATTAATATTTCCTTAATTTAAAACAAAAATATACTAAATCAAATAATTAGTAATCAGACTTAGGCATTCACAATCTAACAGCATTCAGATTACAAGAGGAAGTAAAACTTAATCTAACATCCCCTCTCAAACATTAAAATATAAGAAAAAAATATTATGTCTATAAAATAAATAAATTCCTAATTATTCTCCTCTGTTAATACCTGTCCCTCTAATTAAGGAGTGGCTATAATGGAGAAGGGCATAAGAGCTTTCATTTTCATTTTCATTTTCATTTTCATGAATCTCAAGCAAACAAGATTTAAATAGATCTCTTTAATTTTCTCCTTTAAAAAACTCTCCACTTGATACAATAATTTTAATACTACTTGATACAATAAATTGAATAAAAATAAATAAAATTTATTTACCATATCCACAAATAGCCATAAATAGTCCCCAAACTTCAGAATAAAACAATGCTTCAAAATAAGAATTTACAATCAGAATTCTATCAAATATCACAGCACATTATCAGGATGATAAGGTAACATTATATTTTCCCAAATATATATAATTTCCTTAAGAGTTTAGTTCATAATCTAATATTAACCCTTAAAAAGCAAAGAAGACAGTTATCCTAGGCTCCTGAAAACCAAAGGAACTAGTGTACTCAGCCAATTTTTTATTTGTTTTAAAAAAGAAAATGAATATTTAGAATAATTAGGTATTGCTGGCCTGTGTTCTGATTAGTTAGCTTCTGTGTATAGATTGTAATTCTCTAGTGACAGCCAATGGTAAATGGAGGAATCTTTCTTTAGGATAAAAGAAGAGCTGTGAGGAGATATTCTACCCTCAATGAATTTAAGGGTAGTAACACACTGAGTTCTGAGCCCCCATTCCCCAGAGACTGAAATAAGAGCTAGAGCCAAAAAGAGTTTCTTTCTGCAAGTGTCCCAAGACGGTAAACTGATGCAATTTTGACATAACACCTTGCTTTTAATTAAAAAATAACAGAGAAATTTGACATCCTAAATACTTTGCTAAAATTACTCTAATCCCACCTCAATCAAATTATATCACACAGGATACTCCAGTAATACTGAGAATTTTAGCACTAATTTCTACAATACCTAATCACTTTAAGGCTGTCACTCTCTG
This sequence comes from Gracilinanus agilis, assembly GCF_016433145.1. Classification (NCBI taxonomy): domain Eukaryota; kingdom Metazoa; phylum Chordata; class Mammalia; order Didelphimorphia; family Didelphidae; genus Gracilinanus; species Gracilinanus agilis. The sequence goes on from NW_025399661.1 coordinate 3,232, forward strand.
CTAATCTAAGGACACAATTAAAAATAGCTATTAGCCAAATCAAATCTAGGTGTTGTTTTTTTTAAATAACTGTTAACATAATGTTCTCTGTTTACATTGGAATCACCCAAAACTCTCAGGTCGTAATTCAGAAACTTTTTACAAATACATTTAAGTCTAATTAATTTTCTATATTCTGCTAATATAATGTTCTCCCCTATTTACATTGGAATCACTGAGGGAGGCAGAGCCAAGATGGAAGAGTAGAATAGAGAAGCTCAAGGTAACCATGAGAATCCTCTCCAACAAATATTAAAATAATGCCACAAAACAAATACAGGAGTGAAAGAACCAACAAGGAGACAGAGAGAAACAACTTTTGAGAAAAGAAAGACTTAAAAAGTAGGAAGAGAACATCTGGGGCACTGGAGTGAGAAGGGAGCACAGTTATAGCAAGGGGTGAAGAACAAGCCAAGAACAAGCCACACACATACCCCATCTACTATTCCAGGTTCTGAACTTGAGCCTAAGCCAACATTCAGACCCTGAGACCCAGCCTGGGAAAAGAGAGGTCCAAGCCAGCACACCCTTTGAGGTTTCAAATCTGTGGTGAAGTCCTGAATCCCAGCCCAGGGCAGTCTGTGCTGAAGTGGGCTAATCTGTGTGGGCCCAGAGTGAAACCAGGAGTCCCAGTCTGAGCCTGTGGTGAGGTCATAGATTCTAGCTTGGGGTAGTTGATTGACCTAAGACAGGGGTCTGCATCTTTTTGCCAAGGGCTGAGGACAGAACTCCAGGAGAGGGCAATCAACTATGACTGATTGGATCAAGTACACAGTGAGACCAAAAACTTGTGCCAAAGCCTAGGGTTAGAATTTGATCTGATCAAGTTCAGAGGTGGCTCAAAAGCTTATGCCCAGGTCTGAGAAGAGTCTTTAAGTTAGAATTGATTGAATTAGCAGTGGGAGGAGGCCCTCAGAGCTCCCAGCCCTCAGGTCATCATATCATATCCAAAGAATCAAAACTGTTAGAAACTTAGAAAATAAGCTAAGCATAACATCAAGGAAGACTGAAGTTTAAGAGGGTACCCTAACCTCCCAGAGAGCAAAACAGACCTATAAAATGATAGGAAAATGAACAGACAACAAAAAAAGCACCTGACTCTAAAGCATTTTTATGGAGACAAAGGGCAAGGTACAGACACAGAAGGGGACACCGAAAGCAAAACAAATACACACCAAGTCCAAAAGAAAACTATAGATTGGACACAGATTCTGGAAGAACTCAAAAAAGGTTTTAAAAACCAGTTAAGAGAGGCAGAGAAAAAGTGGTGAAGAGAAATGTAAGAAATGAAAAAGGAGACCAAAAAGTTGATGGAGGAAAATCAGGCCATAAAACTTATAATTGAGCAGCTGGAAAAGAATGATTTCATGAAAAACTAAAAAAACTAAGAAACAATAAAACAACAAAACAAGAAAACATGAAGTTTCTTATTGTAATCACTTATTGAAGATTCTTAAATTATAATTCAGACATATTTACTGATACATTTGTCTCTAATTTTCTATATTCATCTTTAATTCTCTGTACTCCCTAAAATTTTGACCATTATCTGGAGATACAGTAGGAAAAAAAGACTGCCTTTTTCAGAACATTAAACAAAATACAAAAAAAAGATTTTCAAGATTTTACAAAGAACCACCACCCACAAAAAACAAATTAGAAAGACACATAGATTAATATAATAGGATTCCAGGGGCAGCTGGGTAGCTCAGTGGAGTGAGAGTCAGGCCTAGAGACAGGAGGTCCTAGGTTCAAACCCGGCCTCAGCCACTTCCCAGCTGTGTGACCCTGGGCAAGTCACTTGACCCCCATTGCCCACCCTTACCACTCTTTCACCTATGAGACAATACACCAAAGTACAAGGGTTTAAAAAAAAAACTTATAAAAAAATATAATAGGATTCCATGACTAGTCATTATTGGACCTTTTTCCATAATTTGCAATAATAGTAGGAGCCAAATCAACAAATTATCAGATATTTATTAGCTTAAGCCCTATCAATTTCAAAAAGAAATACAACTAAATTAAAATAAATTTCCAGCTGAAGTTATTACAGATTTTATGTCAGATGTCATAGTGTAATACTAGGCCTTAATAAAAAAATAATATTTGAACTTTCTACAGGATAAAAAATTCTTAAGCAGACTAAACTTGACTGGAGACACAAAGCTTTAACTGTCATTTACAAGCATCAAGAAAAGCTATTCTGGTTTCCATACCCAGGCCCAGTAACCTGAGGTTGGGGTAGGGGATAAGTTGGAGCATTGCCTTCTAGAGAAAACTTTGACTTTTCAGTCTGCCCTTTTGCATTTCAAAAAGGCAACAAAAAGGGGCAGCTAGGTGGCTTGGTGGATAGAGAGACTGGCCTGGAGTGGGGAGAGCCTGGGTTCAAATGTGACTTCAGACACTTCCTACCTGTGTGACCCTGGGTAATTCACTTAACCCTGCTTGCCTAGCCCTTATTGTTCTTCTGCCTACAAACGAATTATAGAGAATTAATTCTAGGGCAGAAGATAAGGGTTGTTGTTGGTTTTTAAAGCAAGAAGACAAGTTTTCAGCTCCATTTTCCCCATCTGCCATGACCCACCCTTGCCCCATGAAATCCTGAGGCTCACCAGTTAGTTCGGTCAGCCCCAACATTATCTGTGTTTAAACTCACAAGAAATACTGACACACAAAACAATATATTGAACATGGCCCAAAGAAGACACATAGAGACATGTCATTCTTATCCATAAATGACCTGTTTGTCAGAAATAGGGAAGGGCTTCCACTCCCTCCATATTATTAATCAGGAAAGGAATGATTCCATATGGAAAAAATGTAATGTGGGCCCAGTGCTGGAGTGAAACATTTATGGTAAGCAAAAGGATTCATGGTCCCTTCAGACTGGTCGCCATACTGTTGTGTACAATTATTTCGAGAGAATGGCTTATGGGTAGGAATATCAATTTACTGATTAGGCTAGCATATAACTAATAGACCGATGGATCAGGGCCCTCTCCATGACCAAAGACCTCAAACACCCCTTAGGCAGATCTAGAAATAGAGTTTTAAAAGCTCATTATGTTTCTATTGATGTCTTCATGAGGTAGCTGTTTTTCAAAGTGAGATGGGTCAGGTTTTCCAGTTTGACTTTTAGTCTATCTGGCTGCCTGAGGAGGAGGAAGAGGATGAGAATGAGCAGGAGGAGGAGGGTGTGGAGGAGGAGGAGGAGGAGGAGGAGGAGGAGGAGGAAGAGGAGGAGAGTG
>NW_025399662.1:0-1976 GCF_016433145.1 Gracilinanus agilis
TTATGTTTAAGTTCATATAGTACTTTGTTTAAGTGTATATACCACTTTAAGATTATGTACTACTTTAAGATTACTTGCAACTTTATGTTTATATGCTACTTTAAGTTTATGTAGTACTTTAAGTTTATATACTACTTTAAGTTTAAGTTTATTTAATACTTTAAGTTTATATATGCTACTTTAAGTTTATGTGGTACTTCAAGTTTATTTGCTACTTTAAGTTTATGGAGTAAAGTTTATATACTACTTCAAGTTTATGTGGTACTTCAAGTTTATTCGCTACTTTAAGTTTATGTAGTACTTTAAGTTTATATGCTACTTTAAGTTTATGTGGTACTTCAAGTTTGCTACTTTAAGTTTATGTAGTACGTTAAGTTTATATACTATTTTAAGTTCTTGTGGTACTTTAAGTATATATGCTACATTAAGTTTAAGGTCATATAGTACTTTGTTTAAGTATATATACCACTTTACGATTATGTAATACTTTAAGATTACTTTCGACTTTAAGTTTATATGCTACCTTAAGTACATATGGTACTTCAAGTTTATATGCTACTTTAAGTTTATGTGGTACTTCAAGTTTATTTGCTACTTTAGGTTTATGTAGTACTTTAAGTTTATATACTATTTTAAGTTCCTGTGGAACTTTAAGTATATATGATACATTAAGTTTAAGGTCATATAGTACTTTGCTTAAGTATATATACCACTATAAGATTATGTAATACTTTAAGATTAGTTTCAACTTTAAGTTTATATGCTACCTTAAGTACATGTGGTACTTCAAGTTTATATACTACTTTAAGTTTATATGCTACTTTAATGTTAAGTTTATATACTACTTGAAGTTTATATATGCTACTTTAAGTTTAGGTGGTACTTCAAGTTTATATAGTACTTTAAGTTTATGTGGTACTTCAAGTTTATTTGCTACTTTAAGTTTATGTGGTTCTTTAAGTTTATATGCTAATTTAAGTTAATGTGGTATTTCAAGTTTATTTGCTACTTTAAGTTTATGTAGTATTTTAAGTTTATATACTATTTTAAGTTCATGAGGTACTTTAAGTTTATATACTACTTTAAGTTTAAGTTTATATACTACTTTAAGTTTATATATGCTACTTTAAGTTTATGTAGTACTTCAAGTTTATCTGCTACGTTAAGTTTATGGAGTAAAGTTTATATACTATTTCAAGTTTATGTGGTACTTCAAGTTTATTTGCTACTTTAAGTTTATGTGGTACTTTAAGTTTATATGCTACTTTAAGTTTATGTGGTACTTCAAGTTTATATGTTACTTTAAGTTTATATAATACTTTAAGCCATATACTACTTTAAGTTAGTGTGGTACCTTCTTTAAGTATATAGATACTACATTACGTTTAAGTTCATATAGAAATTTGTTTAAGTGTATATACCACTTTAAGATAATGTACTAGTTTAAGATTCCTTGCAACTTTATGTTTATATGCTACTTTAAGTTTATGAGGTACTTTAAGTTTATATACTACTTTAAGTTTATGTAGTAATTTAAGTTTATGTGGCACTTCATGTTTATTTGCTACTTTAAGTTTATGTAGTACTTTAAGTTTATATGCTACTTTAAGTTAATGTGGTATTTCAAGTTTATTTGCTACTTTAAGTTTATGTAGTATTTTAAGTTTGTATAGTATTTTAAGTTCATGGGGTACTTTAAGTTTATATACTACTTTAAGTCAAAGTTTATATACTACTTTAAGTTTATATATGCTACTTTAAGTTTATGTATTACTTCAAGTTTATCTGCTACTTTAAGTTTATGGAGTAAAGTTTATATACTACTTCAAGTTTATGTGGTACTTCAAGTTTATTTGCTACTTTAAGTTTATGTGGTACTTTAAGTTTATATGCTACTTTAAGTTTATGTGTTACTTCAAGTTTATATGTTACTTTAAGTTTATGTAATACTTTAAGCCATATACTACTTTAAGTTA
>NW_025399663.1:0-2012 GCF_016433145.1 Gracilinanus agilis
TAAATAATAAATATATAATAAATACAGTAATTGAATTTAATTAAAAGGGGTTTGCTCCTAAAAGCTATATTTAATTGAATTTTAAAAATCCAATTAGCTTATAGAAGCACAAGTCAAAGTGGCACTGGCTTCTCAAAATGCAATTCTGCATGCTTAAATAGATGCTTCTCAAGTGTTTGAAAATACTTTATTTTCTTTATTATATTCATAGTTTTATTATATTTTTCTTATGATGAATAAAAATTTTTAATAGATAGATTCTATAACTTCATAGAAAGTTTATCCCTGTATCAGTTGTCAAATTATAAGTGTGGACTGGATGAATCCAGACATAAAGAGGGAAAGTACACTGCCCACAGGTGCCCTAAAAGTCTTTGGTGACTCTGGAGATTCATGGTCATAATAGAAATATCACAAGCATATCCAAGGGTAGATACTATCTCTTTTCTAAGGAATAAAGTGGTATATTAGAGGCTAAGAATGTGTCAAGTATTTCATCCATCAAAAGTAACATAATTGGCCTTGACAAACGTAGTGATTCCATTGAGCTTAAACCAACATTTACTACTCTATTTATAAAAAATAAGTATATTTTTGTGACATTCCATTTTATCTCTGTTCTCCTAAACCTCCAGTATCAGAATTCTTTTGTATCAAATAAAAGTAAGCAAAAATCAAAAGAAGAAACTAAATCCTGTAAAATATGACATCATAAATTATACAAGAATTTTATACAAGTCAAATTCAGTAAAAGAGCACTTTCTATATTGAATCCTGTAGGATATATAATGTTTTAAGAAATATTTTTCTCCTAACAACAGCAATAGGAAGATAGTATGATATTCTTTTCTCCATTTGAGGGATAAGGATACTGAGATTCAAAGAATTTTCGTCACTTGTACCAGATGTCGTAACTAATAGCTAAAGTTAGCATTCAAACCCATTTCTTCTCATCTCAGGTTTAACATGTAGCACTCCTAATTCGAGCTCTGAGCTCTCCAATTCATATGTAATATTGGGTATGGGGTTGGGAGTACCATAGTATTTAAGAAAACTAATTTTGGAAAAATGTGGAAAGGTCTTCATGAAATTATGAAGACTAAAATGAACAGCAAGAGAACATTATGTGAATCAACAGAGATATTGTTTGAAGAAGGGCATGTAGGTCCACCTGCAGAAAAAGAACTGATAAATAGAAACAAGTAAGACAATGTTATATGTACAGATGCCTTTTTGTCAAATGTTGCCTTCTCTAATGGAGGAGGGCCAGAAGGGAGGGAGTGAACTGGGTATTTTAATGTAATGGACAAGCAACTTAATTGATTAAATATAAATACATTTATATATAAATAAATTCAAATAAATACTTAATTAAAGATGAAGAATAACATCAAAAAGAGAAAATGTGCTCATATGAGGAAATTCTTGAATCAGAAAGGAAGAGGTCTGGTATTAGAGGTGGAGTGGTATAGTGAATGGAGTGCTGAATAGAGCCAGAAAAACCTCCTGCTTCAGCTATATCCTAAGCAAGCCACCTAAAACTGTGCCTCATTTTCTTCATCCAAAAATGAGGGGATTGGTTTACATGGTCTCTAATATCTCTTCTAGTTATAAAGCTTTAACCCCATGATCATTCCTCAGACACAACTGTGCAATCCTGAGCAAGTCATTTAACCAATCTGGATCCTTGTTCCTCATCTTTAAGAGAGCTGGAAAAAATGATCTCTAAGGGCCTTTCCCACCCTAAATTTTTGATCATATGAGAAGATTGGGAGATGGACAGAACCAATATTTTCATTAGAGTATGCTGTAGATGATTTTGGAGAAAGAGGAAAAAGATAAATTTGAAAAAATAGATATAAAACTTAGAACTGAGATTTGATATAGTACTTATGAGAGACTTCAATTATCTGAACATCTATTAGAACACTCTCTTTCCCCCCTCCCTCCTTCCCTTCTCTCTCCCTCTCTCTCTCTCTCTCTCTCTCTCTCTCTCTCTCTCTCTCTCTCTC
>NW_025399664.1:0-4277 GCF_016433145.1 Gracilinanus agilis
GTATATATATATATATATATTTAGGAAATCCAGAAATTAATGAGAGTTACACAGAGAGGAGAGCATGGCTAAGGGTGTTTGAGTGAAGTTCAATGGAAACAAAAAAAATAAATATTTTCATTAGATCTTACCATATACTACATGGACAGAAAGAGGAAATAACTGCATTTGGGAAATATATTTTGCCTTATTCAAAGGTATAATATAGTAGTGATGGGAGAATTTCATGAGCCCAAATATTGGAATGGTTTTTTCTTTGTTTTTTCCTTCATTCCTTCCTTCTTTCCTTCTTTCCTTCATTCCTGCTTACCTTCCTTCCTGCTTATCTTCCTTCCTTCTTTTGTTCCTACTTTTGTATCAATGAATTAGTCAAAAATCTATTATAAATATCTACTGTTAAAGGCACTGTTTTAAGTGCTGGAGTTGGAAATTATCTTGAGATAATTGTCCACTCCATTCTTACATTTATGATATAGAAAGAGAAGAAACTGAGATGTATTCTAAAAGGATGCTAGATTTGGGGAAAGATAATTTCAGTCTTCAGAGAAAAGAGACGCAGATTGCCATTGACTAAAATGCATTAGAAGTCATCTCAGGAGAGGTAGAAGTCTTTCTGTGGCATATGCTTAAAAAGGAAATTCTTAAGGTATAAAGGGGAAAAAGATCTAGTGAGAAATAAAAATTTGGATTTGTTTGAAGAAATAAAAATAGATGCACTGGGAACCTAAAAAAATAGATTCTTCATAGAAACAAATTTGAAATGGAAATGAGGCCAGGTAACAAAGGATATGTATATGAGAATTGTATGGCCCTATAAAAAATAGTAGCATTAATTCTAAAGTTCAAAATGAGATTAGCTTGGCTAGGTTATCTATAAACAACAATAACAGGATTTTTTGCTATATTGGGGGAAAAAAAGAAGTAGTAGTATGTTATTTGTCATGAATTGGATGATGGTAACTGACAGTAGAAAGAAGGGCCAGCTACTCAAATGATATTTTGCTTCTGTTTCTTTGCCTAGGAAAAGTACATTGATATTTGAAATGAAACAATAAAATGATTAACATAGGTTTGATTGCCAAGAGAGTAAGACAAATTTCAGTCATTAATACATTATGTTCTCAGATACTAAAAGAATTATAAGGAACAATATTTAAAAGACCATAGAAAACAGCAGAAGGACCTTGATACCAGGGAACAAAAAAGTCATAATTTTAAAAAGAAAAATACAGGAATTCCTAAATTATAAACTCGTGAGTTTGACTTTGATAAGAAAAACCTAAAATTGATGATTAAAGGGTAGGTTGTGAATATCAATACAGGAAAGCAGCAATTACAAAAAGCTTACATTATTTCATCAAAAACAGGCAACATCACAGACCAATCTCCCTAATGAACATAGATGTAAAAATCTTAAATAGAATAATAGCAAAGAGATTCCAGCAAGTAATCAAGAGCATCATCTACCATGATCAGGTGGTATTTACACCAGGAATGCAAGGATGGTTCAACATTAGGAAAACCATCCACATAATTGACCATATCAACAATTCAACAAACAAAAATCACATGATTACCTCAATAGATACTGAAAAAGCCTTTGACAAAACACAGCACCCATTCCTATTGAAAACCATGGAAAGTATAGGAATAGAAGGACCTTTCCTAAAAATAATAAACAGCATATACCTAAAACCATAAACAAGCATCATATGCAATGGGGATAAATTAGAAGCCTTCCCAATAAGATCAGGAGTGAAACAAGGCTGTCCATTATCAACTCTATTATTCAACATAGTACTAGAAACACTAGGAGTAGCAATGAGAGAAGAAAAAGAAATTGAAGGTATCAAAATAGGCAATGAGGAGACTAAGCTATCACTCTTTGCAGATGATATGATGGTCTACTTAAAAAATCCTAGAGAATCAATTAAGAAGCTTGCAGAAATAATCAACAACTTTAGCAAAGTTGCAGGATACAAAATACATGCACATAAATCATCAGCATTTCTATATTTTCCAACATATCACAGCAGCAAGAGGTAGAAAGAGAAACACCATTTAAAATCACCCTAGACATTATAAAATACTTAGGAATCCATCTACCAAAACAAACACTGGAATTATACGAAAACAATTACAAAACACTTTCCAAACAATTAAAACTATATCTAAACAATTGGAAAAACATTGATTGCTCATGGGTAGGATGAGCTAACATAATAAAAATGACCATTCTACCCAAATTAATTTACCTATTTAGCACCATACTTATCAAACTACGAAAAAACTTTTTCACTGAATTAGGAAAAACTATAACAAAGTTCATTTGGAATAAAAAAAGATCAAGAATACCAAGGGAAATAATGAAAAAAAATGTGAAGGAAGGGGGCCTAGCAGTACCAGATATTAAACCATACTATAAAGCAGCAGTCATCAAAACAATATGGTGTTGGCTAAGAGACAGAAGGGAGGATCAGTGGAATAGACTTGGGGTAAGTGATATCAGGAAGACAGTGTATGATAAACCCAATTAGCCCAACTTTTGGGACATGAATCCACTATTTGACAAAAACTGCTGGGAAATTCGAAAAACAATATGGGAGAGATTAGGTTTAGATCAACATCTCACACCCTACACCAAGATAAATTCAGAATGGGTAAATGACTTGAATATAAAGAGGGAAACTATAAATAAGTTAAGTGAACACAGAATAGTATACTTGTCAGATCTCTGGAAAAGGAAAAAGTTTAAAACCAAGCAAGAGTTAGAGAAAATTACAAAATGTAAAATAAATGATTTTGATTATATCAAACTAAAAAGCTTTTGTACAAACAAAAGCAATGCAGCCAAAATCAGAAAGGAAACAACAAATTGGGAAAAAAATCTTTATAACAAAAAACTCTGACAGGGGTCTAATTACTCAAATATACAAGGAGTTAAACCAATTGTATAAAAATCAAGCCATTCCCCAATTGATAAATGGGCAAGAAACATAAATAGGCAATTTTCAGATAAAGAAATCAAAAATATCAATAAGCACATGAGAAAGTGTTCTAAATCTCTATTAGAGAAATGCAAATCAAAACAACTCTGAGGTATCACCTGACACCTAGAAGATTGGCTAAAATGAAAGAAGGGGAGAGTAATGAATGCTGGAGGGGATATGGCAAAATTGGGATATTAATGCATTGATGGTGGAGCTGTGAACTGATCCAACCATTCTGGCTGGCAATTTGGAACTATGCTCAAAGGGCTATAAAGAATGCCTGCCCTTTGATCCAGCCATACCATTGTTGGGTTTGTACCCCAAAGAGATCATAGATAAACAGATAAAAAACTGGAAAAAGAGGGTATGCCCTTCAATTGGGGAATGGCTGAACAAATTGTGGTATATGCTGGTGATGGAATACTATTGTGTTCAAAGGAATAATAAACTAGAGCAAATCCATTTGAACTGGAAAAACCTCCAGGAATTGATGCAGAGTGAAAGGAGCAGAGCCAGAAGAACATTGTACACAGAGACCAATACACTGTGGTAAAATAGAATGTAATGGACTTCTGTACTAGCAGTAATGCAATGACCCAGGACAATTCTGAGGTATTTATGGAAAAGAACCCTACCCACATTCAGAGGAAGAACTATGGTAGTGGAAACACAGAAGAAAAGCAGATCCTTGAACACAGGGTTTGAGGTGGATGTGATTGGTGATTTTGATTCAAAACTACCACACTAAAGCAACTATCAATAATTTGGAAATAGGTCTTGATCAATGACACATGTTAAAACCAGTGGAAATGTGCATTGGCCATGAGTGGGGGGAGGACGAGGGGTGAAGGGGAAAGTAGGAGCATGAATCATGTAACTATGTTAACTTTTCTAAAAAAGGACTATTAATAAATGTGTAAAAAAAACAGGCAACATCAGACAAACATATACTTTTCTGACAGGGTTTAGGACAGTACTTGGTGCATGTGAGTGGTCAATTAATTTAGTCATATCCAACTCTCTATAACCTTGTGGACCATACTAATCATGGCCATTGTCTCCTTCAGTGGATTAAGGCAAACAGAAAATAAATGATTTGCCCAAAGTTACATAGCTAATAAGAGTCTAAGGTCAGATTTGAACTCCATTTGTCCTGACTCCAGGTCAAGTCATTTATCCACTGAGCCACCTAGCTGCCTCCTGCTTTTTACATAGCAGGTACCTAATATATGTTTATTGATTGATTGGAAAGATTTCTAAACTATTAGATGAGGTGAATGTCATATA
>NW_025399665.1:0-3512 GCF_016433145.1 Gracilinanus agilis
AGGTTACATTTATTATTTCTGCTCTTTTGCATTTGTTTGCAATGTTTCTATGCCCTATAACATGGTCAATCTTTGTGAATGTGCCATGTGCAGCTGAAAAGTACAGGCTTACTTTAAAAAGATATTTAGAGACTTCCTGGTTAACATGGCAGCTGAGTAAAAAGCAGCTGCTTAACCACTCCTAACTGAAACATATAGGACTCCTCAAGAAGACATAAAAACAAATCCAGAGGAACAAAGGGACTCCACAACAGGGCGCAGCATTGAAGGTATGTGGAATTGGGGCAGTTCCATGCTATAAGGGGGTGAAATAGCTCTCACTAAAATGCAAGTTGAGCAACCCCCTGTCCCACTCCACACCACCTACAGTGCCAAAGCCAGCGCACAAGAGCTAGAGCAAGCTTGGGGCACCCATTAAGTCCTTGGTAGCTACCTAGGGTCACCAGGGCCTGTTCCTGAGAGCAGCAATCCTTAAGACTCCAAGAGGCTAAAGAACCCGCGCGGGCTTTGAACACAAACCCTGAGTGCAGGTGCAAGAGCAGGCTCTTGAGTCCACAGATCCTGAGTGCAGGAGCGGACCTTGAGTGAGGACCCAGTGCAGAGTGGTGCACAACTGTGGAAACAGCGCCCTGGAACTATTAAAGGAGCCTTAGACAGAGGAACAAACAAGGGGGCCACCAGGAGGCTTGACCCTGAGAACAACGAGATCTGAGACTTCAGGAGCCTAGAGAGCACAAACAGACTCTGGGTGTGATGAAAAACCTGAGAGGGTGCAGAGCTAACAATGGCAAGCCATTCTCAAGAACCCCAAAAGAGAAAGATCATCAAGAAGAAATCTGTAACATTGGACAACTTTTACACAGAGAAAGTCCAGACAGCAGAGCAAACAGCAGAGGAGAACAAACAAGTAATCACATCCAAACCTTCCCAAAATAATGAAAACTGGTCACAAGCTATTGAAGAGTTCAGATCTGAAATGATGAGAAAGATAGAGGAGATCTGGCAAGAAAATAACAGTTTAAAAGGCAGAATTTTGCAATTGGAAAGTGAGGCAAGTCAACTGAAGACCAAAAATGACCAGATTGAAAAGGAAAACCAAAAGATTATAACCGAAAACCAATCCCTAAAGGCTAGAATTCAGCAATTAGAAGCTGATGATCTCTCAAGACAGTAAGAACAAATAAAACAAAGTCAAAAGACTGATGAAATAGAAGGAAACATGAAATATCTCAATGAGAAATTGACAGATCAAGAAAACAGGGCTAGAAGAGACAATTTGAGAATCATTGGTCTTCCTGAAAAAGCAGAAATTAATAGAAATTTGGACTCCATACTAAAGGAAATTATTCAGCAAAATTGCTCTGAAGTTCTACAACAAGAGGACAATATAGACATTGAAAGGATCCATAGATCACCCTCTACACTAGACTCAGAAAAGACAACCCCCAGGAATATAATAGCCAAATTCTAGAGCTTCCAAGTAAAAGAAAAAATCTTATAAGAAGCCAGAAAGAGATAATTCAAATATCAAGGAGCACCAATCAGGGTCACACAGGATCTGGCAGCCTCTACACTAAAAGTCCGCAAGGCTTGGAATATAATATTCAGAAAGGCAAGAGAACTGGGCCTTCAACCACGGATCAACTACCCATCAAAACTGATTGTATACTTCCAGGGGGAAGTATGGGCATTCAACAAAATAGAAGATTTCCAAGTATTTGCACAGAAAAGACCAGGACTAAATGGAAAGTTTGATATCCAACCACAAAAATCAAGAGAAACATGAAAAGGTAAATAAGAAACAGAGGGGAAAGAAAGAAAACTCATAATTTTTAAATTTGCCTCTTTAAGGGCTTCAATAAGATCTAATTGTCTGTATTCCTATGTGGAGAAATGCTATGTATAATTCTCTGTAGTGAACTCTATTCACTATTATTCACTTCCTGTGGGTCCACCTCTAATTCAAGTGGACAGATGGCAGCCTCTGCACTGATTTGGACTGCCCAAAGGACAGTCCCTTGTTCTTGATTTGTTACTTATTGTCACGTGTGGGTAACTCATCTCCCCTCCCCACTAAGGGAGGTGTGAATGACATCATCTCTATGCCTAGGGTAACTAGAGTTTGACTATGAATGGGCTAGAGCTAATTCTATTTACACAACATGGTATATTCACAAAGATTGACCATGTAATAGGGCATAGAAACATTGCAAACAAATGCAAAAGAGCAGAAATAATAAATGTAACCTTCTCAGATCATAATGCAATAAAAATAATAATTAGTAAGGGCACCTGGACAGGCAAATCAAAAACTAATTGGAAATTAAATAATATGATTCTCCAAAACCAATTAGTCAAAGAAGAAATCATAGAAACAATAATTTCATGGAAGAGAATGACAATGATGAGACATCCTACCAAACTCTGTCGGATGTGGCCAAGGCAGTACTCAGGGGGAAATTTATATCCTTGAGTGCATATATTAACAAATTAGGGAGGGCAGAGATTAATGAATTGGGCATGCAACTCAAAAAACTAGAAAGCGAGCAAATTAAAAATCCCCAGGTGAAAACTAAATTAGAAATACTAAAAATCAAGGGAGAAATTAATAAAATCGAAAGTAAAAGAACTATTGAATTAATAAATAAGACTAGAAGCTAGTATTTTGAAAAAACAGATAAAATAGACAAAGTACTGGTCAATCTAATAAAATAGGAAAGAAGAAAACCAAATTGACAGTATCAAAGATGAAAAGGGAGACCTCACCTCTAATGAAGGGGAATTTAAGGCAATCAATAAAAACTATTTTGCCCAATCATATGGCAATAAATATGACAATTTAGGAGATATGGATGAATATTTACAAAAATATAAACTGCCTAGATTAACAGCAGAAGAAATAGAATACCTGAATAATCCCATATCAGAAAAAGAAATTGAACAAGCCATCAAAGAACTCCCTAAGAAAAAATCGCCAAGGCCTGATGGATTCACAAGTGAATTCTATCAGACATTCAAAGAGCAACTAATCCCAATACTATACAAATTATTTGATATGATAAGCAAAGAAGGAGTCCAACCAAATTCCTTTTATGACACAAATATGGTACTGATTCCAAAGCCAGGGAGATCAAAAACAGAGAAAGAAAACTACAGACCAGTCTCCCTAATGAACATAGATGCAAAAATCTTAAATAAAATACTAGCAAAGAGACTCCATCAAATGATCAAGAGGATTATCCACCATGATCAGGTGGGATTTATACTAGGAATGCAAGGATGGTTCAACATTAGGAAAACCATCCACATAATTGACCATATCAACAGTCTACAAACAAAAATCACATGATTATCTCAATAGATCCTGAAAAAGCCTTTGACAAAATACAGCATCCATTCCTATTGAAAACACTGAAAGGTATAGGAATAGAAGGACCTTTCCTAAAAATAATAAACAGTATATACCTAAAACTATCAACAAGCATCATCTGCAATGGGGATAAATTAGAAGC
>NW_025399666.1:0-1422 GCF_016433145.1 Gracilinanus agilis
TATAAAATATATATAGTTATGAAGAAATTAGGATTTTAAGTAAGGTAGCAGTCAGAGCTGTCAGGCAATACGTGAAGGTTCCAAGTATGGAACAGTGGTAAGAGAAGGGAAGCTTTTCTGTGTGATTCTGATGGCTAATGGCAGTTAGGTTGCTTAGCTTAACTGTCTGAGTGAAGAGCTAGGAAAAGTGGATTGTCTCCAGCAAGAAACCATCTGACCAGTGAGGGAGCTCAGATTGAGTATTGAATTTAGTTCTGTATGGTGGACATGCAAACTAGTTCATCTCCCTGACTTCATTACCCTTTGGATTTAATTGCTGTGATACCTGAGATCCTGGGGAGCTGAGATCATTGGTGGAGCTGAAGAGGACTCATCAGTGAGAAATCCTTTACCCCTTCTGACCAGCCAGGCTTGTCCTGACAACCTGTGTTAGTGTTAAGAGTGTCTGACCTACCAGCCCCTTGAGTTCATCCATAGCTGATTAGATCTAGTGTGACCTTTTCCCTTATTACCTGTCCTTTAAACTTATCATTAAACTGTTTCCCATATACTTCTTGTGTTTACTCTAAGAGCCCACATTGAGTTATCTTTCCAAACCTGGTTTCCTTGGCTAGTGTGGTGGACCATTAAACTGTCAACTAACTTACCCAACTTGTGTGTTTACTCTGCCACTACCCATTCTCCCCATCCCTTGTGTGGGTTTCCAATTTATCTATTTAGTCCTGTTACTTGTGGGGTTGTGGGTGTGGTCCTTGTTCTGTTTTGATACTTGTTAAGTCCCTTACTTATTTCAATTGGCATCTCAGAAGACTTGGTTAAGAAGGAAAACAGGAAGTTGGATCTTTCAGAGTCAGAGTAGACTGGAAGTCACTCTGAGGGGAACATTCTGTTGAGGGCTGTAGTGATTGGCTGTGGACTGGAAGTTCTGAGAGAGTGGTAAACCACTCAGGACTGACTGCTCTCTCCACAAAATCATTCATAAAATCCCTGAGTGCAGTCATTTTACTAATAAGGTTTAAATAGCCCAAGGGAAAGGTTTTTCCTCTTTTTTTACTGTTTGCTGTTTGTGTCCTGTTTCTTTGTATATTGGTATTGTTGTTGAATTATTGTTGTGTATAGTAGATATTAGCCAATTTATTGTGGCTAATAACACCACTGTAGTGATACACCACTGATCAATTATGTCAATAATTGGGAGAATGATGATTGTATTGACTACACACTGTTTGGACCAGTGGTTCCCAAACTTTTTTGGCCTACCGCCCCCTTTCCAGAAAAAAATATTATTTAGCCCCCTGGAAATTAATTTTTTTTAATTTTAATAGCAATTAATAGGAAAGATAAATGCACCTGTGGCTATCACCGTCTCACTGGCTCGCTGCAGCACCCACCAGGTGGTGGTAGTGCCCACTTTGGGAATCA
>NW_025399667.1:0-4333 GCF_016433145.1 Gracilinanus agilis
TTTTTTTTTATATTTCATGCCCAAATTTATTTTTTTTAAATTAAAAAAAATTTTTTTTCAAACATTTATTAATGTTCATTTTTAACATGGTTACATGATTCATGCTCCTCCTTTCCCCTTCACCCCCCGCACTTCCCCTGCCCATGGCCGATGCACATTTCCACTAGTTTTGTCATGTCTCCTTGATCACGACCAATTTCTAAATTGTTGGTAGTTGCATTGGTGTGGTAGTTTCGAGTCCACAACCTCAATCATGTCCACCCCGAACCATGCGTTCAAGCAGTTGTTTTTCTTATATGTTTCCTCTCCTGCAGTCCTTCCTTTGAATGTGGGTAGCGTCTTTACCATAAATCCCTCAGAATTGTCCTGGGTCATTGTATTGCTGCTGGTACAGAGGTCCATTACATTCGATTTTACCACAGTATATCAGTCTCTGTGTGCAATGTTCTTCTGGCTCTGCTCCTTTCGCTCTGCATCTGTTCCCGGAGGTCTCTCCAGTTCCCCCTGGAACTCCTCCAGTTTATTATTCCTTTTAGCACAATAGTATTCCATCACCCGCATATACCACAGTTTGTTCAGCCATTCCCCAATTGAAGGACATATCCTCCTTTTCCAATTTGTTGCCACCACAAAAAGCGCAGCTATAAATATTTTCGTACAACCCTCAATTATTTTTTAATGACCAAATCTGATGCCTTTTCTCAATCCTTGTCTATCTTGACTCATCTCTAGCATTTGACAGTGTTGACTATCCTTTCCTCTTCAATACTTCCTCTTCTCTGAATTTTCCTGGTCCTTTTTTCTTAGTCCTCCTTCCTTTCTCTCCATTCATTCTCAGTTTCCATTGTCAATACATCATGCACAACACACCTGTTAGGGTGTACCCAAGGGCTCTGTCCTAAGAGCTCTTCTTTCCCTATACCTTATTATTTGGTGACCCCATCAGATCCCATGGATTTAATTATCATCCCAATGCAGGTGACTTCCTCATCTATATATTTAATCCTAGACTCACTTTTGAGCTTAAGTTCAAGTTCTTATCACCAGTTGCTTTGATATTTCAAATTGGATATTTTTTTGACATCTCGAAATCAATATGTCCCAACCCAAACTTATGGATCTTATTGTTTTTCATCTTCCAAACCACAACCTTATTTTGAGCTTCCCTAATTCTATTGAGGCCATCACCATTCTTCTAGCCTCACATCATTATGCTCACCCCATATTTCCATTACTTGATAAATCTTGTTATTTTTGTCTCCCAAACTTTTCTTACATCTGCCCTCTTCTTTCTATTAACACAGCTACTAGCCTCATAGAGGCCCACATCACCTCATATCTCCACTATTGCAATAGACTTCTTATTAATATTCTTGCCTAAAATCTCTTCCCCCTATAATCCAGATTCTATTGCCAAAGTGATTTTCCCAATGCATAGGTCTGAACATATCATTCATTGAATAAATCCTAGCATCTCCCTAATGTCTCCATGTCTCCCCTGGAATTTAAAGTCCTTTATAACCTTCACCCTATCTACCTTTCTGGTCTTATTAAATATTATTCCATATACTACACTCTAAAGATCAGATGAATTGCCCTTTTTGCTGTTTCTTACACATGACATTTCATCTTCTTTGCACTGATTGTTGCCTGTACTTGGAATGCCTTCCTTTCTTACCTCCACCTTTTAGAGTGTCTTATTTTCTTCAAGCCTTAATCCCAAGATAACCTTTTATATGAAACTTTTCTTAATCTCAGATATTCATGCCTTATCTCCAAAAATAACTTTTTAAAATTTTGTATGTATTTGCTAAGACATATTTTGTCTTCCTGGATAGACTGAAAACTTCTTTGAGAACAGCTTTTGTTGTAGCTTGGTGCCTAGAAGTTAGTGGGTATTTCAAAATGTCTTATTTATTGTATGAAGAGGGGAAGCATTTTAGGAAAAAGCACAGAAATCTAGAATGACAATAGAATATCATGTAAGATAAATAGCATGTAGGCCAATTCAATTAGAATGCAGGGGAGTGAGGGGTTGTAATGTATAACTAGCCTGGAAAGATAGATTGGAGTCAGATAATATAGAACATTAAGTGTCAGAGTGGTTCACATTTGATTCTAGAGGTAATAGGGAGCCATTAGAGTTTGTTGAGCAGGGGAATAACATAGACAAATGTGGAAGATATTCAATGAAGCAATCCATTGGAAAAGTGATTTTCTATAGATGGTACAATTCTGAAGATGATCCTATTTTTGGATGACATATTCATTATAATAACCCAAATGTTACAAAGCCTCTAGAATGAAATTCAAAAGCACCCAAAAGAGTTTTGTCTAACTATCCACATAGGAAAATTAAGTGCATAAAATGCCTATTTGCTTTATTTATTTTGTCCTTTCTAATGGAAGATCTCCTTAGCAAAGAAAATAAGAGTTCATTAGCTTTTTCTTATCTTCATCATTAATTTTCATTGTCCTGTTCCCACTGAGTTGTGCCTCCATTTTCTTTTTCTCCCTTTTTACCTCAATTATATGATTTTTGGGGAACTTATTGTTGTAATTATTTGGCCAGTACCCTTTTTGCAACATTATCTACTATTGATACTAGCCTATAGTTCTTTCTCTGCTTTATCCTTCCCTGGTTTGGAAATCAGAACCTTCTTTGTTTTCTAGAAAGAGTTTGGTAGAATGCCTTTATGGCCTACTTTTGAAGACAGTTTGTATAGTGTAGAGATTATTTATTTTTTTAAATGTTTGATAAATTTATTTATAAACTTATCTGTACCTGTTTTTTTTCCCCTAATGGGAGTTCATTTATGACTTGCCTGATTTATCTGAGATTTTATTATTTATCTATTATTTGTTTTATTAATTTGAACATGTAATATTTTTGTTGTGAGACTGATAATTTTCCATTACAAATTCCAGACATGCAGGTAAGAAGATCTTTTGAAATTCTGCCTTTGACAGTTACTGTGACCTAGGCCAAATCACTTAACTGAGTACTCCCAGACAGTTCCCTAAGACTATAATTTGCAGACATATGCTACTAAGCATCTGAGATAAGGAAATTCCTTCTACCAGTGAAGTCAGAGCTAATGAAACAAAAATTCAAGTTACAAACTTGAAAATGTTGAAATTTATGTTAAAAAAATGCTCTCTGTTTCAGTGGAGGGAATTCCCATATCAACAGAAATGTAGATTAATTATTCTTTTTTAACTTTCTTATTTAAATTTTTTTTCAAATTCTTATCCTCCCTTGCCCTTTCTCCCCACCCAACAAGAAGGCAAGGAACACCAAACCTATTACGAATATGTATAGTTATATAAAACAAATTTCCACTTTATTCATGTTCCCCTCCAACAAAAGAAAGAAAAAAAGTATGCTTCAATCTATACTCTGAGTTCATCAGTTCTCTCTCTGTAAGTGGATAGAATATTTAAAGTTGATTATGTCTACAATATTGCTCTTAATGTGTATATTTTTCTGGTTCTTCTCACTTTACTTTGTATTATTTCATGTAGGCATTTATAATTTTTTTGAAACCATACCCTTCATTATTTCTTATAGAACAATAATATTCCGTCATATTCCTAAACCAAAACTTGTTCAGTCATTTTCAATTGATTGGCATTTTCTCAATTTATAATTCTTTGCCACCACACACAAAAAAGCCATTATAAATATTTTTGTGCATATCAGTACTTTTCTTCTTTCCTTGATCTTCTTGGGGATACTTGCAGTGGTATTGCTTTGTTAAAGGGTTTGCACAACTTAATAGTCTTTATTATTTTTTAAATTTTTTTTTAAATCCTTAACTTCTGTGTATTGGCTCCTTGGTAGAAGAGTGGTAAGGGTGGGCAATGGGGGTCAAGTGACTTGCCCAGGGTCACACAGCTGGGAAGTGTCTGAGACTGGATTTGAACCTAGGACCTCCTGTCTCTAGGCCTGACTCTCAATCCACTGAGCTACCCAGCTGCCCCCAACTTAATAGCCTTTAAACAAAATTCCAAATTACTTTCCAAAATCTTTGGATTAATTCACAGCTCCACCAACAGTGCATTTGTATACTTGTTTTCATATTTTCCCTCCAGCATTTGTGTGATTTTCCTTTTTTGTTTTCTTAGCTCATTCAGTGGCTATGAGGTAATATCTCAGAGTTTGTTTTAATGTGCATTTCTCTAATTATTAGTGATTTAGAACATTTTTTTTCAAATGGCTATTTATAGCTTTGTTTTTTTTTTCTTCTGGAAACTCTGCTTTTAACTTTTGACTATTTATCACCTGGGAAATGGCTTTTATCTCACAAAATTGACTCAGTTCCCTTTATAT
>NW_025399668.1:0-3864 GCF_016433145.1 Gracilinanus agilis
TTTTCGGCCATAATCTTCTGGTATTCCTTTTCAATCTGGTCATTTCTGGTGTTCAATTTCTGAGCCTCACTTTCCAATTGCATGATTCTACCTTTTAAACAGTTATTTTCTTGCCAGATCTCTTCCATTTTCCTCAAAATCTCAGTTTTGAACTCTTCCATAGCTTGTGAGGAGTTTTCCTTATTTGAGGAGGGTCCGGATGCTTGTTTGTTCTCCTCCTCTGTTTGCTCGGTTGTCTGGATTTTCTCTGTGTAAAAGCTGTCGAGTGTTAAAGACTTCTTTTTTTGTTGTTATTCTTTCTCTTCTGAACTTCCTGAGACTGAGTAGCCATCATTAGCCCAGCAGCTTCTCAGATTTATCCTCGCGCTCAGTGTCTGTCCGCGATCTATTGGCTCCTGAGGTCTGAGTTCTGGTTTTTTCCAAGGTCAAGCCCCCTGGTTGGACCCCCTTGCTTGATCCTCTGCTGGAGGTTTCTTTACAAGTCTCAGGGCGCTGCTTCCACAGTCGTATACCCATCCACACTGGTTCCCCACTTAGGCTTTAGTTCCTGGCTATGTCTGCCTCCACCCACGCCTCCGCAGTGCCTGCACTCTGCTCAGCCTGCGCTCTGCGCCCTGTGTCCTGCTCCCGCGCTCAGATTTCTCCTGTGTTTTTTGGCTTAATGGGGTCCTAAGTCTTGCTGCTCTCAGGAACAGGCCCCGGAGCTGCCAATGACTCGATGGGTGCCCCAAATTTGCTCTATTTCTTTTTAGCTGGCTTCGGAGCTATAGATGTGTGTGGAGGGGGTGGGGGTGGGGTTGTTGCTCAGCCCGCGATTTCGTGAGGGCTGTTTCACCCCTTTATAGCATGGAAATGTCTCGATTCCACGTACCTTCCACGCTGTGCCCTGTTGTGGAGGTTCCTCCGTTCATCTGGACGTGTTTTTATGTCCCCTTGAGGAGTTTTGTGTGTTTCGGTCAGGAGAGGTTAAGAGCTGCTTCTTACTCTGCCGCCATCTTAACCCGGCACCATTGTTACTTTTGATATCTGTAACTTTCTATTCCTATAGATGAATTTTGTTATTATTTTTTCTAGTTCTATCAAGTATCTCTTTGGTAGTTTGATTGGTGTGATATATAACATCACTCTGGGAAGGGAAGAAAAACTGGAAACAAATTGGAGACACATATATTGGGGAATGGTGGTATTAATCGTGACATAGGCCTGTAATGGAATCTTATTGTTCCATAAAAATGGCAAATATGAACATTTCAGAGAAACTTAGGAAGCAGAATGAAATAATCAGACCCAAGAACATCACATGCATAATGATTACATCAATGCTAAAGAAAAGAGCATTAAAGGATATCAGATCTTAGATCAATACAGTGAACCGTGTTGATTCCAAAGGACCAATAATAAAATATGCTTTCTTCTTCTTGGTAGAGAAGTATAGGAGTACAGGTGTGGAAGGAGGCATATGTTGTCACTTATGGTCAGTGTGCCGATTTGTTTTACTTAACTGTTCTTTGTTAATGCAATAGTTCTTTGTGGGGGGAAAAAGGTTGATGTGAAGCCCTGTCTTCTATATTGCACATGTAGAAAGAAATATGACTCCAGATTGGGGGAAAGAAGACTAAGCACATTGCTGAATATCTGTGAGTAGGGGGTGAAGAAAGACAGAATTGATATCAGAACTTCTTGGGAGAGAGAAATGCCTGTGGACTCAGGGGCTTTTTTTTGGAAAATGCTTTTGAAGAGGAAATGATTTTGGAAGTTGAAGACAGGTAGAGGAAATGGGCTTCTCAACTGATGTTCCCCATTTACTTTCTATTTACAGTACAACTTCTGGGATTTCTGTTTGCTTGGATCACCATTTCAAGAAGGCTCTCAACAAGACTCACTTTACTTTTAGTTCAACTTGCTGTCCAGGCCTCTTTATCTCTTAACCAATAGGTTTGCCTCCACTTGAGAATCTCCCCTCACATCCCTGTCTTTTTCAGATCTTCTTATATTTTATGATTAGAAAGAAAGTTTCTTGGGGCAACTAGGTAGCTCAGTGAATGGAGAGCCAAGCCTGTGAGATGGTGTGATAATGAAATTAAACCTACCCTATCCATTCTTAGATTTAATCACCAAAGGTGAAAACATCTCCATTTAACTCACAAATTGGGTGGTCTGTAACCCACGAATACAAGAGCAAGTGACAAATCAGAATTTATTGACTGCCTCCTGCTCAGTCCTAAGAAAAACGTCAGTTGTAATTGGACATGCAAACAAGAGGAAGGCACAGAAGTGATGCAAAAGAGGCCCCTTTAAAAAGAGAGTTCAGTGAGCTGAGGGCTCTCTTCTGGTTGGTGAATGGGACCTGAAGGAACGCTTTTGGTTCATGACCTGGACCTGGGACCTTAAGATCTTGGTGAGACTGCTCTTAAATCTTTCCTTTGGAATTCCACGTGGTGAGTGTAAAGACTAAATCTTCCTGAACTTCTCTTAAGGAACTTCCCTTTCAAAAGAGACTCTGTGACTGAAGCTTTTGCTTCATATGCCTCTGGGGCCTTCGGTCCTCCACTCAAGGCTTGTTCTTTTTCCAATTTAGGACTAGTTAGATCTGCTTGGGTTAAATCAGGGACCTAAGCAAATTATTTAGTTTGTCAGGTTAATTGTCTTACCTTATCCTCTCTAAATTTCTTACTTTCTCTCTCCCTTCTCATTTGTAAATAAACTTCCATAAAAGTCTTTTTGACTTGAGGTTAAGTCAAGGCCCTGGCTACCTAGCCTTTTAATATATTCAACCCAAAACTGTTGTGAGGAAGATTAATTAGTAATTAATTAAGTATTAAGGATGGACCTAACAGGAGATGGAATGAAGGAGCAGGAAGTGGGCTTGTGCTCTGAGAGAGACTCCATTAGTGGACTCCATTGGCACAAACTGTTGCTAGCCCTGGGAGATCTCAGACCTGCATCCTGATTCCCTGGGATCCTGAGTGGTGGTGGTTTATAACAAGTGGACAAGACATACAGAACAGCAACAAGTGGAGGAGGAGTTTGGGACCTGGTGGACAGCATCTCAAGCACACTCTCTCTACTTGGGTACCTTGGACCACCTTGGCTCTTGGCATCCTGTGATCATCTGTGGATTACCGTGAGAAGCCCAAAGCCACCCTCAGACCCATTAGCTGTGCTGGTCAAACCTGGCTGGAACCAGGTTTCAAGCAGCCACCCAGAGACTTCAGTGCTGTTCCTTTGGGCCTTGCCTGCTTAGATCACTAAGATTAGAATTAGTGTAGACAAGTCCTCCCCTTGCCCCTGTGTTTTGTCCTTTAGGGTATTAAGTGTAGAATCCCCTATACCACCTTTATAAGTTAAACATAATTAAAACTGTTAAAACCTTTTACCTTGCCTGCTGGTTCCATAGACTCTGGCCTAGTGGTGAGCTGGGAGACTGTTAGCTTAACTGCCATTCTGGCTGCTAACAGTTAATACCAGCTTAGCAGTGAACTATCCCTATCCTGGTCCTGTCTCTCCTTCAACACAGTGTGTGTACCCACAAACCATTAGGTTATATTTTAACATCCCTGGTGTCCATATCTTTTACAAAACTGCTTCCCCCCCCCTTAAAGTGGGAGGCCTTGGACTCAAATCTGGCCTCAGACACTTCTGAGCTGTGTGACCCTGGGCTTAACCCCAGTTGCCTAACCTTTACTGTTTTTGCGCTGGAATCGATACTCAGTAGCAATTTTAAGATAGAAGGTAAAGTTTTTTTTAAAAAAGAAAAGAAAAGAAATTGTTTGTCAGTATGGATCATCTTGTTTTCTTGTATTTGTATCCATAACATTTAATCTTGTGCCTAGAATCTTCTAAGTGCTATAATATATATATATA
>NW_025399669.1:0-6003 GCF_016433145.1 Gracilinanus agilis
GATCTGCGCTCGCTCGCTGGCTCCGGGCTCCCGCGGGGCTGCCTCTCGCTTCCGCCTCCCAGCTCCGGCTCCGCTCCGGCTCCGGCTCCTCCTACCTCAGCGCGCCCGAAGCTGGGGCAGCAGGGCTAATGGGGCTCCGCCAAGGCACAGGCACTGGCGGTGGCGGTGGCGGTGGCGGTGGCGGCGGCGGCGGCGGCGACTCCTCTTGTCAGGAGCGGCCCGGCTTGGCCCCCCGCCCCCTTCTCCGCCCTCAGCCCCGGCTCCAGCGAGAGCGCGAGCACGAGCCCCGCCCCCAGCTCGACCCAGGACCCGCCGGGGCGCGAGTGCCCCCTGGCGGCAGCGTGAAACACTCCTTTCCTTCTCTCCCTTACCTACGTTGACACTGATGCCATAGGGCTGGGACCACCGCGCTGCACTGCTTATGGGGAAGCCCAGAAAGATCTGGACAGAAGAGGACCCAAATTGAGCAGAACCCCGAGCTGAGAGGGGGGACACCATCATCCCAAATGAGGAAAGGACAGGAGGGATGGACCTCTGTCTCGAAATGAGTTTCCAGGCTGAACTGGGAACAGAGAGGACCCCAGCCCCAAATTGTGGTGACTCAAGCTAAGAAAAGAGGGGGAAACAGCTCCAGGTTGAGAATGGAACAGACAGGACTCCAGCCCCCAAATAGAAGGAATCAAAGTGGCCTAGAATATTAAGGGCTGAGTTCTGGAAGAATCCTTAGGCCAAAGCCAGAGTCATGAAAGGGAAAAGGATAGGAATGCCAGTGAGGAAGAGGATTAAAAATTAGAATCTAGGACCAATAAAAGAGATGGCATAACCAACCAGTGACAAAGATAACAGAAGTGCCCATCACAGGAACAAAGAAGTAAGAATGGAGAGGAAAGTCAATCTAAGACTGTGCAGCTTTGAGATGGGGAGAAAGGAAGGAGGCCATACAATTCAGGAAAAAAACTAAGACATCTCAGACCAAAGGACACTATGGAATGGTCAAGATAAGGGCAAAGACATTCAGAAGTAGGGTAAAGACAAAACTGAAGCCAGAATAAAGAATAAACATTGAACAAATAAAATTCAAAGAATAGAAGGCACAAGATTTCTAGAAAGAGTAGATGCTGGAGATAGAACCGGGAGCCTGGGTTAGAAATATGTACTGTATTAAATAGTACCAAGGATGCTGAGCCAGAGTCACAAAGAAATGATAAGTATGGGAGGAATAAAACCAGAATTTTGACTGGACTGTGAGTCAGTGGACAGGGGAATGGAAATAAGGAACACATAAATCAGGAGGTAAAAAACCCTATAAAAGCTGTTAAAATGTGACAGCAATCTGAACAGAAGCTAAATGGGGATGGAAAAATGTGGGAACCTGAGAACTCAACTCCAATTGCATAGAACAAAGAAAAGGCTCTGGAGACCAGCACAGACTGAAAGAGATTTACAAGAAAAGGAAGACATCCCATTCCTTGGTCACCAGAGGATGAAAGGTCACCAGAAGGGAAAAATTAAAGTAGCCAAACAAATAAAAAGGTAGAGGATTTGTTTAGGGATGGGGCACCTTGGGGTGGATCTTCCCACAGAGCAATGATTTTCCTATTTAGTTGTTTGAATTTTTTAATTACAGCTTTTTTTTTTTTTTTTAGCACTAAACTAGGGCCGAGATCTATTCATAAGAAACTCTAAGAAACAAGTAGAGACAAGGCTTTTTACCCATGGCTACCCTGTTCTGTAGTTTGTTCTCTCCAGCTTCATAGAATGAATGTTCTTTTTTTTCTTTTTTTTTAAATCCTTACCTTCCATCTTAGAATCAATGCTGTGTATTGGTTCCAAGGCAGAAGAGTGGTAAGGGCTAGGCAATGGGGGTTAAGTGGCTTGCCCGGGGTCATACAGCTAGGAAGTGTCTAAGGTCATATTTGAACCCAGGACCTCCCATCTCTAGCCCTAACTCAATCCACTGAGCCACCCAGCTGCCCCCTGAATGAATGCTCTTAACCTGCTTTTCAGTGCAGTGGTTGTGGGTAAAGAGTGCAGAACCTGCCGGTCTTGTAGTGAGAGTACATTACCTAAAACAACATAAGGCATTAATGGGACATTGAGCAGACTAATTGGGCACTCAGTCTTCTCTTGCAGTTCCCAGGCCAGAACCAAAGTAAGCTCTGCTCTACCCCTATGAGAAAGGATCAGATTTTTTATGTAATCAGTGCCAAGTCCTGGGTCACTGCTCTCAAGAAAATTTATAGCATGGAATAATAACAACTAAAATGATGCTCTAATAATACCAAAATAATACCATAAAAGTGAACCATAAAAGCAGTTAAGGTGAACTGATAACGTCCTAAGAGTCATGGATGTCCAGTCTGCTGGCTCCAGTGATGTCCTTATGATGTCAGCCATAAGTCAAATGTATAAGAGACTATGGAAGAGTCATAGGCAGAGATGGGCTGGCCGCAATCAGTATTATTGAAGGGAATCCTTGCCAATAAGATCACAGATACTCTACTAGGATTAGCAGCTGGCATTTATATAGCAATTAAAAATATGTCAAGAACCTGCCTTTATGTATCATTCAATCCTCAGACAATCCTGCTGAGGTAAAATCCACAGCTAAAACCCACCCTGTACAGATGAGGAAGCCCACAGGTTGAGTAAGAGGTTAAGCATTTCATAGAAACATTGTTGGAGGCCAGATCTGAACCCAAGACTCTCCTGACCAGTTCTAGAGCCCTTTCCACTATTTCATGTTACCTCTCCAATAGCACTTGTGAGAGACAGGTACAGGCTGGTGTTTGCTCGACCAGCCATCCTCACCAACAGGGTGGGGCAGTTATCCAGTAAGTCAATTAAATGCATCAGTCCTACACCTTGTTCTAGCATGTTTTTGCTGAATAGGCCCGGCTTTTGAGCAATGTCAAAGAGTGGCACCATATCATGAGGCACCTGAGAGAGGAAAGGGAAAATGAGTGAGAAAGAGCCTTAGCAAATGCCTCAAGGTCCAACTTAAACAACAGTCCAAAAGAGACACAGTACGTCAATGGAATGAATATTGGACTAGGCTTCGATCTAAAGCTGAAAAAGATCTCAGAAGCCAAATAGTTCAAACTTTCATTTTATAGGTAAGAAAGCTGGGGTTCAGAGAAAACAAATGACATTCAAGGTGTAGAAGTAAGGAGCATCACAGGCAGGATCTGAAAGCCCAGATCCTCTAACTCCATAGCTACTGGTTTTTTGTTTTTGTTTTTGTTTTTTTCCACAATAAAACCCAGTTCTTTACACCCTGTCCTCCCACTTAAAGCCATATGAGTCATATGACCTTGAGTAAGTCAGTTCCCTATCTTAGAGATTCAGTTTTCTCATCTATAAAATGGGGAAAATAATAATCTTCCCCATGCACTTCAGGAAATAATAGATTTGAAATTACTTTGAAAAAGAGTCAGTATCAGGGAAGCTAGGTGGCACAGTAGATAGAGAATGAGGTCTGAAGATATAAAGTCCTGGGTTCAAATCTGATCTTAGACACTTCCTAGCTGTGTGACCCTGGGCAAGTCACTTAACCCCCATTGTCTCTCTAGCCCTTTCCATTCTTCTGCCTTAGAACCAATATACACATTATTATTGATTCTAAAACAAAAGGTAAGGGTTTAAAAAAAGAAAAGAAGATGCCAAATACAAGGCAGCATGAATGATCTTCTCGTAAACAATGATGGAAATAGGAATGATATATCTGGGAATCTTGACAATATGTGTTACTGCTGAGTCATCAATGTCCTTCTAAAGGCTTGGCATACTAGTCAAGATGAGAGTGGAAGACTACAACATCTATACAATAACACACACACACACACACACATACACACACACACACATACCCTTCCACTTTCATAAATGCTAATCATTAGGAAAAGGAGCCTCTAAATACCTTTAAACCACCACCACTCTGCTTCCTGAGCCAAATATTTGGCTAAAGTCTCTTGGCCAGCATCAAATTAAGCTTTGTACCCAAGTCACTCCAGGAGGAGGACATGTTGGCATAAGTGGATGTAGCTGTAAGAAATGCAGGATAAAGTACCCTCTTTGGGAGAGGTGGCCCACAAATTCACCTAAAAAAGATGACAAGGGAAGAGAGAATCTGATCCGGACAATGCTCAGAGGGCTACCCTCGGTCATGCTTCACTACATTTGCTCTTAGAGGCTCCCTGGAGGTTGGGAAGTTCATGCATTGTCTTAGTGACTGGAGAGGAGGGCAAAGTTCACGTGTTTTGCTGATGTTCCCTTTTTTAAATTGAGAAAATCACTTAGGGATGGAGGAGGAGGGCAACTCAAGGGGAAGGAAGGGGAAGGTTGAGAAGGGAAGAAATGAGAGAGAATGAAGGGCTCTTTTGAAATTTTTCAGGAAATGCTCTTGATTTGTGGCCAGACCCCCACCGCCAGGAAATGTGTTGAGGCTTTCTTTTTTTGGTCTGTGATTCTCTCTTGCTCTCTCAAGATAGGAGTGCCATACCAACATCACCAGCCCCACAGTCTCAGAGAAGCCCAGAGGAGATGGATAGGAAAAAAGAAATGTAATTTGAAGGGCATCTAGTGGGGGATAAGAGGTAAGACAGGAAGAAAGAATCAAGCCACTCTCTTGGGCTAGATGCTTGTGGGGGAAGGAAGGCTGTTCTCAATAGGGGAAGAAAAACTAAGTATGAGCTTTTGGTGGGGGTACCTTAGCACCATCTTAGGAGAGTGAGTCTAGCTTGGTCTTAGAGCCAGACCCTCCATAGAGAAAGGGAACATGTCAGGTATTAAGTCATTATACAAATGCTTTACTTTGAGACAGCATGGTGTGGCAGAAAGGGCATGAAATTAAAAGTCAAAGGACCTAGGTTGAAATCTCAACTCTTTAACTTTCAGCTTGTATGACCTTCCTTGAGCGAGTCAAGGAATTTCCATGAGCCTCAATAGTCTCATTTATAAAATGAGGAAGCTAAAGTCCGTGGCCTTAAATTCTCTTAAAAACCTTTGCCAATCATTCACACTCTTAATACTTCCTTATGGTACTCCTCCTGTACAAGTGATAGCTGGCACATAATAAGCTCTTACTAAACTTCTCTTCTCTAGGTCTCAACTTCCCAATCTATAAATCTATAGCAATCTATAAGTCTGGCATTCAAGCATTAACCTACTTTCCTAGGCTAGCCTCTCATAACTCCCCTACCACCAAAGTGGATCACTTACTATCTACCATCTTTTGCCCAGATCCCATACCTTTGCTTCTGCCTTTCTCTTCTCCTCACTACCATCTCTTCCTCTTCCTTTAAAGCTCAGCTCAAATATCACCCCATCTAATCAGCTTTTTGATTCCCCAACACAAATGAATGGTCCATCCTCAATCCACTTTGTGTGTACCTCTTTTATGGCACTCATTCATCACAGACTGCCTTATAATATGTATACTCTGCACTTGTACCTAGTAGACTGAGAGCTTCTGGAAAGCAAGGATCATTTCTTCTTTATGGTTTTATCCTTCAAAAATCTAAAGCCGGAATGGATATGACACCATTTAAGCCTAAACTCTCATTTGAAAGATGAGGTCAGTGAGGCCTAGAGAGGCTGGGTGACTTCCCCAAAGTCACCTAGCTAAATGTTAGCATTGGGATGTGCGCTCTGCTCCTCTGACTCCAAATCAGGGCTCTTTCCAGCATACACCCCTCTCTGGATCCCAAACAGGGTCCTGTATTTAGCAGGTGCTTAGTGAATGATAAATGAATGCCTTATTGCAGACAGGCACCAAAGACACAATATAGTATCTGTTCAGTGAACTGTGATGAGGGCCAAGGGGATCCTGGACACAAAATGCTTTACAAAGGTTTCACATTCACAGTGCCTTGCCCTCCCATGCAATTCTTTTCAAGGGGTCCCCATAAATCTTCCATAGAGGATCTAGCCAGTAGACTAGAGTCCTCCTTAACATTCTCTCTCTTTCTCTCTCTCTCTCTCTCTCTCTCTCTCTCTC
The DNA here is from genome assembly GCF_016433145.1 of Gracilinanus agilis. NCBI lineage: Eukaryota > Metazoa > Chordata > Mammalia > Didelphimorphia > Didelphidae > Gracilinanus > Gracilinanus agilis. The sequence goes on from NW_025399669.1 coordinate 5,999, forward strand.
TCTCT
>NW_025399670.1:0-1897 GCF_016433145.1 Gracilinanus agilis
GGGGAGAGTAATGAATGTTGGAGGGGATGTGGCAAAATCGGGACACTAATGCATTGCTGGTGGAGTTGTGAACTGATCCAGCCACTTGTACGAAAATATTTATAGCTGTGCTTTTTGTGGTGGCAACAAATTGGAAAAGGAGGGTATGTCCTTCAATTGGGGAATGGCTGAACAAACTGTGTTATATGCGGGTGATGGAATACTATTGTGCTAAAAGGAATAATAAACTGGAGGAATTCCATGCAAATTGGAGAGACCTCCGGGAAGTGATGCAGAGTGAAAGGAGCAGAGCCAGAATAACATTGTACACAGAGACTGATATACTATGGTAAAATCGAATGTAATGGGCTCCTGTACCAGCAGCACTGCAATGATACAAGGCAGCTCTGAGGGATTTATGGTAAAGATGCTACCCACATTTAGAGGAAGGACTGCAGGAGAGGAAACATATAAGATAAACAATTGTTTGAATCCATGGGCCATGAATGGGAAATAGACCCTGAACAAGGACACATGTTACAGCCAGTGGAAATGTGCGTTGGCCATGGGTGGGGAGAGAGCGGGGGGGTGAAGGGGAAAGTAGGGGCATAAAGTATGTAAACAGGTTAAAAACGAATATTAATAAATGTCTAATAATAAAAAAATTGTTATTAATTTTTTTATTTTTAGAAAAATTTTCCTTGGTCACATGATTCATATTTTTACTTTCCCCTTCACCCCCTCAAACTCCCCCCCCCCCATAGCTAACTCGTATTTCCACTGGTTTTAACATGTGTCATCAATCAAGACTTATTTACATATTTTTGATAGTTGCATTGTTGTGGTCCTTTCAGGTCTACATCCCCAATCATGTCCTCATCAACCCAAGTGTTCAAGCAGTTGTTTTTCTTCTGTGTTTCCTCACCTGTAGTTCTTCCTCTGAATATGGGTAGCATTCTTTTCCACAAATCCCTCAGAATTGTCTTGGGTCATTGCATTGCTGCTAGTATAGACATCCATTACATTCGATTTTACCGCAGTGTATCCATTTCTGTGTATGATGTTCTTCTGGCTATTTACCACTCCTCTGCCTTGGAACCAATACTTAATATTGATTTTAAGATAGTAAGTAAAGGCTTTTTTTAAAGTAAGCTCCTTGAAAATAAAGACTATCTATGTTTTTTGGTTTGTATTCCCTCTAATTAGCTTCATGCTTGGTATATAAGTACTTCCTCTTCTTCTCCCTCCTTCCCTTATTCTATTACTTCATTCCTCTCTCCCTTCCTTTTTTCTTTCTTTCCTTCCAACTGCTATGACCAACCCCATAAACTGTATAAGTAACTCAACATTCAACTACATTTTAACTTAAACTTTTGGATAAAGAGAACAAAGTTTATTTTTCAGTTTTCATAGGCTTTAGGAAAGTTTCTTCTTTCCATCTGTAAAATCAACTCAAAAGGTTATTGTGAAAAAATATGTGTAAGGTACTTTGTAAAACTTTAAATGCCATAGAAATATCAGTTATTATATTATTTTTATATAGTTGGGTAGTTAAAATAAAACTGATTCTTGGATGTCACTCTTTTGTTATTTTGTTATTGTTGAGTGCTTGGCAAACAATTTTCTCATCAAATTAAATAACTGCTTTATGTAATTGATTGGAAGTATTGGGATAAAAGCTCATTTTTTGTAAATCTACTGAAAGTATCTTAAGGACAACTTTTCTAGTATATAAGACAATAAAGATGACATGTACTTCTTCCTATTCCTATTCAGTTTAAATTCCTTCCCCTCCCATTATCACTCTCCCTCCCCTTCCTCTCATCGTTCTAATTTTTTTCTTTCTTCTTTTTTTTCTTTCCTTTCTTTCATTCTTCCTTTCTTTTTCTTTCTTTCTTTCTTTCTTTCTTTCTTTCTT
>NW_025399671.1:0-2370 GCF_016433145.1 Gracilinanus agilis
GAGAGAGAGAGAGAGAGAGAGAGAGAGAGAGAGAGAGAGAATTTCCCTCTCCCCTTTCATTTGAACAATATTCTTTCTTATTTGTGGCACAAAAGTAGCACTGTCTCTGGCATCATAGTTCCTGGGTTCAAATCCTACCTCCCAAACTTACTCTCTGCATGGTCTTGGCTTTTTCCTTCTCTGTAAAACGAGAGGGGTTATACCAGATGATCTCTGAAATGTCCTTTCTTATATTAGATATCTGGTCCTATGTATGGACTTCTGACTCCTCATGTAGGAGACCAATCATCCCATTTTTGCCATTATTTATTGGTTTTGGGATATGTTTATGTAAAATGTTCACTATGATAGAGAACTGAGCATTTTAAAAATAAAATGGCTAAAATTAAAAATGACGGAGCTGTCAATATCATTGATCGGTGATTTATTTGGCTTTTTTTTCCTCCTGTTCTGCTCACTTCACTCTGCATCAGTTTCTGTAAATCTTTGCATGTTAAAATCCAGCTTTCTGAGGAGAAAAATAAAACCATGTAGGCAAGGAAAAGGAAAAGAAATCTAACAATTAAATGTTGAAATGACCTGAAACAAGAAGCAATTTGTATTCAGGCTACTCCCACGTGAATACACAGCTCTTCCAGACTTTTGTAAATGAGTGCTAGATTTTGCTTCAGAGAACATTTTTGTATGTTGTGCTCACTAAATCCTTGCCAGTCAGTTCAGAGAGCTAACATTCAGAGAGATAACATTCATCACATGTACTCTTTAAAACATTTTTTCAAGAATATCCTTTGAAATAAGCATTGGGGTTCAGTAATTCGAGTCAGACTTGGGTTCCAAAATCCCAGCCCTATCACTTCAGTTCAAAATGCTTATTAATATTTTGTATCAAAAACATTTATTATAAAAATGTAATAAATACTTGTGAGTAGATCACTAGATAACCAAGGATATAGTAGGTCTTGAGAATCCAAAGGCAAAAATGAAACAGGCTTGTACACTCTCTTTAGGAGATAAAATACATCCACTAAGAGTTCTCAAATTTCTTTTTTGTTCATGGCACAGTATCAATTAATCAATACAATTTTATTAAGTATCTGCTATGTGCCAAGCACTCTGCTAAGTAATTAGCCTACAAAAAGAGGCAAAATATACTCTCTACCCTCAAGGAGCTTACAGTCTAATGGGGAAGACAATATGCAAACAATATAGACAAAGCAAGCTATATATAGGATAAATACGCTATAATCTACAGAGGGAAGGCACAAGAATTAAGATGAATTGGGGAAAGCTTCCTGTAGAAAGTAGGATTGTAGGAGTTGTGAAATGATTCAACCGTTCTGGATGGCAATTTAGAACTATGCCCAAAGAGCACTAAAAGATTGCCTGCCCTTTGATCCAGCCATACCATTGCTGGGTTTGTACCACAAAGAGATCATAGGGAAAAAGACATGTACAAAAAATATTTATAGCCGCGTTCTTTATGGTAGCAAAAAACTAGAAAACAAAGGTATCCCTTCAATTGGGGAATGGCTGAACAAATTGTGGTACCTGTTGGTGATGGAATACTATTGTGCTCAAAGGAATAATAAACTGGAAGAATTCCATGTGAACTGGAATGACCTCCAGGAATTGATGCAAAGTGAAAGGAGCAGATCCAGGAGAAAATTGTACACAGAGACTGATACACTGTGGTAAAATCGAATGTAATGGACTTCTGTACTAGCAGCAACATGCAATGGCCCAGGACAATTCTAAGGGATCTATGGAAAAGAATACTACAGAGGAAGAACTATAGGAGAGGAAACACAGAAGAAAAACAACTGCTTGAACACATGGGTTGATGCGGACATGATTTGGGAAGTAAACTCTAAATGACCACCTAGTACAACTATCAATAATATGGAAATAGGTCTTGATTGATGACACATGAAGAAACCAGTGGAAATACGCGTTGGCTACGGGGAGGGGGGGAGAGGGAGTAAGAACATGAATCATGTAAACATGGAAAATTTTTTTCTAAAGAAAAAAAAATTTAATTTAACACCCCTCCCCAAAAAAGTAGGATTTTAGTTGGGACTTAAAGAGAGTCAGGGAGGTCAGTAATCAGAGCAGAGAAAGGAAAATATTCCAGGCATTGAGGGTGGCTTGAGAGAGAAATGGCCAAAGCCAGGAGATGGAGTGTCTTGCCTTAAGAAATCACAGCACACAAAGGAAAAATTGGGAGATTCTTCACAGTTAACACAGTGTAAATTCCAGGCTATTCAAGCTAGTTTGAGTAGGCTACTTTTTCTTTCTTTCTTTCTTTCTTTCTTTCTTTCTTTCTTTCTTTCTTTCTTTCTTTCTTTCTTTCTTTCTTTCTTTCTTTCCTTC
>NW_025399672.1:0-1311 GCF_016433145.1 Gracilinanus agilis
TAAGTGAACACAGAATAGTATACTTGTCAGATCTATGGGAAAGGAAAGACTTTAAAACCAAGCAAGAGTTAGAGAAAATTACAAAATGTAAATTAAATGGCTTTGACTATTTTAAACTAAAAAGTTTTTGTACAAACAAAAACAATATAGTCAAAATCAGAAGGGAAACAACAAATTGGGAAAAAATCTTTATAACGAAAAACTCTGACAGGGGTCTAATCACTCAAATATACAAGGAGTTAAAGCAATTGTATAAAACATCAAGCCATTCCCCAATTGATAAATGGGCAAGAGACATGAATAGGCAATTTTCAGGTAAAGAAATCAAAAGTATCAATAAGCACATGAGAAAGTGTTCCAAATCTCTAATAATTAGAGAAATGCAAATCAAAACAACTCTGAGGTATCACCTCACACCTAGCAGATTGGCTAAAATGAAAGAAGGGGAGACTAATGAATGTTGGAGGGGATGTGGCAAAATTGGGACATTGATGCATTGCTGGTGGAGTTGTGAACTGATCCAGCCATTCTGGCTGGCAATTTGGAATCACGCTCAAAGGGCTATAAAAGAATGCCTGCCCTTTGATCCAGCTATACCATTGTTGGGTTTGTACCCCAAAGAGATCATAGATAAACAGACTTGTACGAAAATATCCTCCCCCATTCCTACCCCTTCTCCTTAAACTATTTCCTTTAAAACCAGTGGTTTGCTATTAAGACCCTATCCCTTATCCCCTCCCTTGATTAACTTCCCTTTCTACCCCCTCCCTTATTTTCCCCCTCTTTTTGTTTTTAAAGGCCTTATGAATTCCCTCCCCCTTCACCCCTCCCTTTTTTGACCTCCCCACTCCCCTGCTCCCCTTGGTTTATCCCTTCTAACTTTCTCAGAAGGGTTAGATAAGAGTTTTATTTCCCAATGGATAGTATAGCTACTCTTCCCTCTCTGGGTTGATTACACTGAGAGTAAGGTTTGCTTATTACCTCTTTATGCCCTCTTCCTCTCCTTCTTATAATAGTATTTGTCCCCTCTCCCTCCCATGCCCTCTTTGTGTGTAATAGAATATTCTATTTTCTTATTCACTCAAGTTTCTCTTGGTGTCCCCTGCTATTTACCCCCCCTTTCCCATCCCCCACGCCATCTTAGATTATTTAGTGTTCCACCCTCACCCTGTGAATTATTCTTCTGATTACTATAATAGTGAATATTATAATAGTGAATAGAGTTCACTACAGAGAATTATACATAACATTTCTCTACATAGGAATACAGATAATTAGATCTCACTGAGGCCCTTAAAAAGGCAAATTTAA
>NW_025399673.1:0-7655 GCF_016433145.1 Gracilinanus agilis
ATATATATATATATATATATATATATACTGCTTTTTCAACCTTAAAAGTTTCATTAGGGAGATGTTCCAGATATTGTTATTCCCAAATTACATATAAGGAAACTGAGCTTAAGAAATATTAAATGATTTGCTCAGCTGAGAAATGTCAGAGGTACGATTCAGACCTAAGTGGGTGGGCAGGTGCCACCCTCAATCTACTGTACTGGGTTATCTACTGGCTCTTTACATTTTCTACCTGTTCCACTGTCCTCTGAGACTAAACATAATAATTCTAATAACTCTTCCACATGGCAACTCTTCAAATACTTGAAGTCAGCGACAATATTCTACTAAAGACTACTTTCATGTTAATAACACCAGTTCCTTTAACCAATCTACCTCATATGCCATAGATTTCAGGTCCTTCACCATTTTAGTTGTAATCTTCTGGATATTTTCTAGCTTATTAGTGGCCTTCCTAAACTGTGGTACCAAGAACTCAACATAATATTTCAGATGTGGTTTAATCAGGACAAAATATGGCAAAATTATCACTCGTTTATTCCTGAAAGTTTTTTTTTCTTTGCTCAGCTCAGATTCACAGTAGATGTTTTTGCTACCATATCATACCATTGATTAATTTTGAGCTTAAACCCTAAGCCAGCAATGGCAAAGATTTTCAAGTTTGCCCGCCCAAACTGCAACGTCAGGCTGCCTGTGAGTCCCCATCATTAACCCAGAGAGCAGAGGGAAGAAGCACTTGCTTTGGGTGAGGGGCAGGGCATGCAAAAAAATGTCATCAGGCACTTGGAAGAGGGGAAATAGAGTAGTTCCCCCATGCCAGCTGGGTACACATGCCAATACTTCACCAATGTTGCCCTAAGCCTTCATATATTTTTGATACAAATTACTTTCTAATTCTACAACTCCCTTCTTGTCACTATTCAGTCAATTTTAATTTTTAAAAGATTTTATACTTTTCTATATTAAGTTTTATAAGTCTGAATAGAATGTTTTAGTTCATGAATATCTCTTTGGATCTTGACTCTGCCGTTCAGTATATTAATTATCCCTCCTACCTTTATGTCTTCTGAAAATTTGGGAATTATTACATGTCTTTCATCCAAGTCACTGATAAAAATGTTAAATTGCACAGGGCAAGTAGAAATTCCTGGGATGCTCCTCTAGAGACTTAATTATAAGATTATATAGAATAATTAATGATTACTCATGAATGTTGCCATTTAACCATTTCTAAATCTATCAAACTCAATGGAATATTTTGTCAAACACTTAGCTAAAATTGAGCTAAACTATATCTATATGATTCATCTGATCTATCAGTTAATAATTTTATAAAAAAAAAAAAAAGAAATGAGTTCAGTCTAGAAGGAGTTATTCTTGAGGAAGCCATTCATGCTGGCTCTTCGTGATCATTACTTCCTTTTCTAGGTATTTACTAGCTCTGGTGCTATAAAATTCTATTGGATGGTAGTTGCAGATTTACAACTTGATGAAAGGAAAAGCTTTCCAGCAGTTATTTTCAAATGTATTTAAGTCCAGAGTTACGTTCACCCTAAGTGTTCCAATGGACCACTTGTGCCCAATCCATGGTAGCACATTCTGAACCATATTGGACTGATCATCCATAGCAAAATACACCATACCCTGACCCCAAAATCACGATATCATTGGTCTTCAAATATAAAAGACAAACAACAATGAAAATATAATGGACTAACTGGGATGGTAGTATGTTCTTTAAGTAGAGGTTTTTCAAAACAAAGTAAGTATGACCATTTGCTGGATAGAAAGAATTCTCTTTCAGCAGTAGCCTTGCTTATGCAGACTAGTCTTCTTTACATAGCCTTGAGAACACTGTTCCATTAAGATAAAGCGATAAAAGGAAAAGAAAAAGAAAATGTATATTGATTGTCAAATGATGTTGCATATTACTGCTGTTATGGATCAACATTTTTATAGTTAATATAAGTAGTATTATAAAGAAAATAGGACTCTGATACTACTATGCTTCTAGGGGATATTGGTTAAGGAAGCTGTGTCTTTGTATTCCCCTAGGTAGCTAGTGACTGGGGAACACCAACTCAGTCACCTTTGCTAGATGATATAATTCCCCTATTCTCAATAACAGTGCCTAGGCAGGACACTTAATGGTCTGGTGGATAGGTAACCCTTTCAGGTCCCACCTGGGGTTGGATTAATTATTAATATTGGGCTCTAATTAGCATTGGATCACGTTTCATCTGACTGCTTTGCTCCCTCCCCAAGGGTCATGATATAATGACCACTCAAGTAAGTACTTAATGAAACTTTATCTATTGATCTTAAATAGGGAAAGGAATAATAAGGAAGGGATTGGGAATAGGAGACTCTGTCATGATAAAGCTGTCCACTGACTCCACGGAAAATTCTTAGTGGGTTGGACACTCAGAAAGGGGAACCAAGGACTGAGTGAAAATGGGTTATGGGTTAAGGACTAATGGAAAGAGAACATAAGGATAGAATAAAGACACACAGACACAGAAAGTTTTGGCATAAGACAGACAGCGAGTAAGCTCTGGTGGTCAAGAGCTTTGATGGTTCGGAGCTCTGATGGTTAAGAGCTTCTTTGCTAACCGATTTCTTGTCACCTTTATTGGGGTTACAACAGTATGGGGGAAGGGGAGAGCTCAGTGCCTTGGTACATTAACATTATGAGGCAATCATCATAAAATGCAAATTGCCAAAACCTAAAACAATAGGTAGAGCTAAGATAGGAGTAGATATGGCCTAAGGCATCTACTGATGTTTGATACCTATGTTAATTGATCATTGAAGGTAAAGTAAGGAGACTGAGAAAACTGACCAGTCTTCTGGGGGTATAGCCTTAGGGAAGGGCTAGGGATTTGGCAAGGTTGATGTTCAATTTGACTCAAGATTACAGAGATCAATCATTAGCAGTATAAGAGTTAAGTTTTTGAGCACTCTTAAAATAATATCACAATTAATGTATACCTGGATTGCTACACACACTAATATCTATGATTAATAATCTCTCAGGACTATAGACTGTTGTTTCAGTAAAGCTGGAGCTAGTGTTTTCACACTCCTCTGGTTCAGCTTGGCCACTGCCAAAACAGAGAGGGCAATCTGCTTGGTTGGTACAGATATTGTGGTTTCTCTCAGCTTCCTTATTATCAATTTGTGATATGTCAGCCTTGACAGCCTTCAGAAAGTATCCACCCTTAAGAAAATCTACCCTCTTCTTCTTATACCTCCCTCCTCCCGGTTACCACCCAGGGCTCAGAGATCGAAATAGCTATGATGATTCAGATGCCTAAAGATCTAGGGAGGTTCAGAGAGAACCAATGACCAATGGTCAGAGACCCACAGATCAATGGTCAAGGACCAAGACCCAAAGATCAAAAGTCAAAGGCCGAGGACCAAATCAAAAAGACCAAAGACCAAAGACCCCTCCCAGATGACTTGTTAGAGTTATTTATACTCTCAGACCAACTGCCTTTGCCCTGTCCTCACAGCCTCTGGGAACATTCCGAAGTCTCCAACTGTCTTCACCTGTCAATCAAGGTGAAACTAATAATTCTCATAGTTTGAATATAACAGTAGGAAAGAGCTTTTTGTAGTATATACTTCCAATATATGTGTGAAAAGATAACTTACAGTTTGGGAGAGAAAATTATCCTAATGTAGATGTGAGGACTGGCATTTCTTTGACAACATAATAAAGTGATCCCTTGCTTGTCTGAGAACAACTTTGTGTTGTAAAGAGATAGAGTATGACCTTTTATTTATTAAAAACTATATAAATGGTATAAAGAAATATAGTTTCAAAGATGTTAAATAAGTAGGTAATTATACTGATATCAGTCTTCAAATCTACAAGCAGGATTGTACCTCAGCTAAATTGCTAATATGCTTTATGACAAAGGGCAAAGCTTGAACAATAAGAAATCATAATAAACATTTAGAGACTAAGGCATGGTTAAAATTATTTTAAAAGAGAAAGTTTGGAGAATTATAACTTTTCAAGTAAAAGGTGAGTCACTGAGAGTCAAGAAGCTCTCATTTAAGCTATTGAAGATACAAGAGAGGAAAAGGAACCAAAGTTAAGAACAAGAAGAACCTGAAGAAAAGAGTTGAAGATAGAGCAATGTAATTGAACAGCTTCTCTCTCAGAGCTGTGGCAGTTAGAAGCAGGGAGCCGATTGAAGGCTTTAATTGAACAATTCTTGATTGGCCAGAGAAAAAATGGACTTAATTGGTTAAGACTTCCAGTGACTATTTGCTCTTTAATGCCAGCTAGAGTTAGAGAAAGGTCAAGCTCCTATGAGGCCTTGCTTTCTGCTGCCATGTCTGACTTGAAAGGGAAAAACAGAAAAGACTTAGCAGCTACTTTAACATCTTGGTGAAGTGGATTAAAGCATCAAACTAACTTGTGCTTGGTAAAGACTGTGATTAGGCAATTACAGCATCTGAATAAATAAATAACTGGCTGGTTTGGTCTGTATAAACAATAAGCAGTCAGTTTAATAAGCTTGCAGTTCTCTGCTATAAAGAGACCTGCTATTCACATTAAGAGCTAACACTTTCTAAATGTCCATTTAAGAGGAATAGTTAATTAAAAGAACTTGTAAAGGCTACATTTGAGTATAGAAGAAAATAGGCTTTATCTAAGAGAAGAATGGTAAGGATCAACAGTGGGCAGAAAAGTTGTTTTGTGTGAGGCCAATATCCGTGTATGGACCAATGACTTTAAATCCTGCAGTCAGAATTGCATTACTCTTAAAATGACCATATATTGGTTCTCTCCTTTAAAAATTGATCCTGTTTACATTTAATTGATTTTTTCCTGTTACTGCCTAACTCATGGTTCTGTGTCTCTGAATTTAGTTCAGAAATTCAGCTAGCCTGTATTGAGATAAGTTTAGAAACCCAGCTCTCCTGCTAATCACAGTTCTATTCTTCTCTCAAGGATAACAGATGGACACCAAGGAGTCTGGTCTAATATCTTTAGACCTTCAAGCTATCCTTCAAAGATGTCTGGTTTGTTGTCATCCAAAGAAATCTAGTCTTTGGTCATTGATCATTGAGAGAAGCCACTCACCCAATTTATATAAATTTAAAAAATTTATAGCCAAAGTTATAGCCTAACTAATAAATTGATCATGCTCAGACCATTGTTTCTCAATTTACTTTAATTTTCAAATGTAACACTCTAAGCACATGAATTATCCTCCCTTATATATTTCCTTGTCATGTACCTTTAAATCATGTCCATTCTTCCTTAGAGTTAAGTGCATTAATGGAAGAGGGTGACCTGGTTTCATATGTTAAATTTGATCACAGTCATTAGATTATGCGTTCCTCGAGGGCAGCAGCCATCTTTACTTCCTATTTTCAGAGCGTAGCACAATGCCTGGTACATAGTTGATGTTTAAGAAATGATTATTGACTACTATATGTATTGTATTATCAGAAAAATAATTGGGCCAAGTTAGGTAGCAGCTACTTCCTTATTGAGGAAAACTTCTTAAACTCAATGCAACTGCATTATTAGTTCCTTACATATGAAATATACCTGAGCAATCCCCTTTACCTTCTACATATGGGAACTAGTTAGCAAATGGCTTCCCTTAACTCTATTTTTCACAGGCATGAGTTGTTGCAGATGCTGTCTATGGTGCATTCTAACTCAGATTTTGAGTGAATACACAGTTTTCATTACCTTTACTTTCTTTTCACTCCCAGGAGATGTTAACAAGTATTTCTTTATTTTTGCCCCTTTCTTAGTTCTTAGCACCTTAACTAAATTCTATCATTCTTTCAACTTTCTGGTCATCTTTTGCCTAAGCAAAATGAAAACTTTTTTGCTGAGCCCATACTTTTTCTGTTGTTGAAAACATCAGTGGGAAAAATCTGTATTATTTTCTGTGACAGAAGACACAAATCCCCCTGTGTCAAAACTCTTATAATGTCATGACAGATTAGGAATCTACTTTTAAAAGGACCTACTCTTTGTCATAGTTATAGATCCTTCTGGTCTTACAAAAGTTTGCCCAAGGACATGGCCAGGTCACTTTTTGATTTTCCTGTCCAAGTGCCCTCACTAATTATTATTTTTATTGCATTATGATCTGAGAAGGTTACATTTATTATTTCTGCTCTTTTGCATTTGTTTGCAATGATTCTATGCCCTATAACATGGTCAATCTTTGTGAATGTGCCATGTGCAGCTGAGAAGAAGGTATATTCCTTTTTGTCCCTATTTATTTTTCTCCACATATCAATTAGATCTAATTTTTCTAGGACTTCATTCACCTCTCTTACCTCTTTCTTATTTATTTTTCGGTTTGATTTATCTAGATCTGACAGAGGGATATTTAGATCTCCCACTAGTATGGTTTTACTATCTATTTCCTTCTTGAGCTCTGCCAGTTTCTCCTTTATGAATTTGGGTGCTATGCCACTTGGTGCATACATATTGAGCAGTGTTATTTCCTCATTGTTTATACTGCCTTTAATCAGGATGTAATGACCTTCCCTGTCTTTTTTAATCATATCTATTTTTACTTTGGCTTTGTCAGAAATCATAATAGCCACTCCTGCCTTCTTTTTCTCATTTGAGGCCCAAAAGATTTTGCTCAAACCCTGAACCTTAAACTTGTGTATGTCCACCCGCCTCATATGTGTTTCTTGTAGACAACATATGGTGGGATTTTGGTTTCTGATCCACTCTGCTATTTGCTTCTGTTTTATGAGCGAGTTCATCCCATTCACATTCAGAGTTACAATTATCAGTTGTGCATTTACTGACATTTTTGTATCGTCCCCTAGTCCCACCCCTTCTTCTTACACTATTTTCTTTTAAACTAGTGGTTTGCTTTGAGCCAGTATCCCTTAACCTCTCCCTTGATTAACTTCCCTTTCTACCTCCTCCCTTGTTATTCCCCTCTTTTTATTTTTAAAGGCCTAATGAATTCCCTCCCCCTTCTTTTCCCCTCCCTTTTTTGACCTCCCCACTCCCCTGCTCCCCTTGGTTTATCCCTTCTAACTTTCTCAGAAGGGTTAGATAAGAGTTTTATTTCCCAATGGATAGTATAGCTACTCTTCCCTCTCCGGGTTGATTACACTGAGAGTAAGGTTTGATTATTACCTCTTTATGCTCTCTTCCTCTCCTTCTTATAATAGTATTTGTCCCCTCTCCCTCCCATGCCCTCTTTGTGTGTAATAGAATATCCTATTTTCTTATTCACTCAAGTTTCTCTTGGTGTCCCCTGCTATTCACCCCCTCTTTTCCATCCCCCATGCCATGTTAGATTATTTAGTGTTCCACCCTCACCCTGCTAATTATTCTTCTGATTACTATAATAGTGAATATTATAATAGTGAGTAGAGTTCACTGCAGAGAATTAAACATAGCATTTCTCTACATAGGAATACAGATAATTAGATCTCACTGAGGCCCTTAAAAAGGCAAATTTAAAAATTATAAGTTTTCTTTCTTTCCCCTCTGTATCTTATTTACCTTTTCAGGTTTCTCTCGATTTTTGTGGTTAGATATCAAACTTTCCATTTAGCCCTGGTCTTTTCTGTGCAAATACCTGGAATTCTTCAATTTTGTTGAATGCCCATACTTTCCCCTGGAAATATATAGT
>NW_025399674.1:0-1250 GCF_016433145.1 Gracilinanus agilis
AAGGAAGGAAGGAAGGGGGGAAGGAGGGAAGGAGGGAAAAAGGAAGGAAGGGAAGGAAATAAAGAATCCCTGACCTAGTACAGAATGGTCAAGATAGCCTGAGAAAGTAAAAGGGGAGAGGACACTTAAGCAGAATCCCCATAGAAGAAGAGAACACAGTAAGTCATGGCCAAGAGTGGATCTGTGATGAAATGAGAGTGGAATTCTCTCCAGCCCTGATTTACTGTGATTTTTCCAGGACCATGCTTGACACCCTCTCCACCCCACCCTCCTCACATCCCTCCCCAATCCTCAATACATCTACCCATCCACAGAGAGAAGCATGGGAGGTTGGAGGGGGGCTTTTAAACACCCCCTACTCAGACCAAGCAGGGATGCAGAACAGGGAGGGAATATCTCCTCCCTATCACCCCTCCAAGATTCCTTGTAGCGTAGGGAAAGGGGTGTTGGGAGGGGAGGGTTATAATATTGCCTATGTGTGGGGGGGAAGGAAAAGTCCTAAACGATGATCAAAAGGACAAGCCAAGTTCAGATGCATTTAGCAACAAATAACAAGGAGTCCTGCTCCCTTACTGAGAGAAGAGATCCCTAAAATGTGACGGATTCTCTTCCCAGAACTTTCTGCAACCTCTCCAGACGCTGATCAGAGGGAGAAAGCCATTCCCTCAATCCCACACGCACCACCAATGCTGACCCAGTTCTCTAAGCATCCCCTAGGGACTAGGTATCCTGCCTAAGACCTCAGACCAGGAGTGAAGTGGAAGCAGGAAGGAGGAAAAGACCCCCAGAGCTGGGAAAGCCCGACCTACCCAGAGCATACAAGACAGACAGATCCACGTCATCTTCGAGCCGTGTCCAGTCTCTTGGTCCACACCCCAGTGCCCGAAGACATGCCCCTCCTGGGACTATCACTTGTGCCAGGTCCTGACCAGGGCAGGCTGGGTAGAACAGACCCCCGGTCCCTCAGTTCTGTCTCTCTTCACTGAGACAGCATCTGTCTGGCGGATCTTGCTGCCTGCCTCTCTCCCTCCTTCCCTCCTCCCTGCAGCCAGCCCTCCCCTTTCTCCTTCCCTCCCCCCCTCCGCCCCTTGTCCCTGCCTCCTTTTTCTCTGTCCTTCCCAACCGCCGTGATGGAGTTTCAGGTCAGCTCCCTCACTTCATCAGTGCGAAGGGGTCTGGGGGCAAAGTTTCCTTCACTTGTCCTCAACGGAAGCCCTCTCTCTCTCTCTCTCTCTCTCTCTCTCTCTCTC
>NW_025399675.1:0-5296 GCF_016433145.1 Gracilinanus agilis
ATATTGTTTTCCAAATTTCCCAGCAGTTTTTGTCAAATAGTGGATTTCATGTGCCAAAAATTGGGCTATTTGGGTTTACCATACACTGTCTTGCTGATGTCATTAACCCCAAGTCTATTCCACTGATCCTCCCTTCTGTCTCTTAGCCAGTACCATATTGTTTTGATGACTGCTGCTTTATAGTATAGTTTAATATCTGGTACTGCTAGGTCCCTTTCCTCCACATTTTTTTCATTATTTCCCTTGATATTCTTGATTTTTTGTTATTCCAAATGAAATTTGTTATAGTTTTTTCTAATTCAGTAAAGACGTTTTTTGGTAGATTGATAGGTATGGCTCTAAATAGGTAAATTAATTTGGGCAGAATGGTCATTTTTATTATGTTAGCTAGTCCTACCAATGAGCAATCAATGGCTTTCCAATTGTTTAGAACCAGTTTTATTTGTTTGGAAAATGTTTTGTAGTTATTTTCGTATAATTGCTGTGTTTGTTTTGGTAGATAGATTCCCAAGTATTTTATATTATCTAGGGTGATTTTAAATGGTGTTTCTCTTTCTACCTCTTGCTGTTCTAATGTGTTGGAAATATATAGAAATGCTGATGATTTATGTGCATTTATTTTGTATCCTGCAACTGTGCTAAAGTTGTTGATTATTCCTGCAAGCTTCTTAGTTGATTCTCTAGGATTTTTTAAGTAGTCCATCATATCATCTGCAAAGAGTGATAGCTTAGTCTCCTCATTGCCTAGTTTGATACCTTCAATTTCTTTTTCTTCTCTAATTGCAACTGCTAGTGTTTCTAGTACTATGTTGAATAATAGAGGTGATAATGGGCATCCTTGATTCACTCCTGATCTTATTGGGAAGGCTTCTAATTTATCCCCATTGCATATGATGTTTGTTGATGGTTTTAGGTATATACTGTTTATTATTTTTAGGAAAGGTCCTTCTATTCCTATACTTTTCAGTGTTTTCAATAGGAATGGATGCTGTATTTTGTCAAAGGCTTTTTCACCATCTATTGAGATAATCATGTGATTTTTGTTTGTTAGACTGTTGATATGGTCATTCTTGTCAGATCTTATTGTAAACCAGCAACTGAGAAACTCTCAAGGTGACCATTCATAAGATAATCAATCAAACAAATAAAGGAAGGAAGGAATAGATGACTAAATACATGGGTAAATGATTAGATAGGGAAACAAATGAATAAATAAATACATAAATAGTTAGATACATTAATAATTGAATAATTAAACAAACTTTGCCACTATTCATTGCCACTATTCTCTGTGGTCAGAGAAACAAAATAAATGAACAAGTAGCCAGTTTTAAGTCTCACGTCCACTTTTACCTTTATCTGGGCAGTACATGTGGCCACTGACAAGTTCAAGAAATTAGCATAACTGCTCTTCTATCCCCCACATTCATGGAAATGTATCTGACAGATCTACAGAATTCCCACATATTCATGATATTGGAAATGAAAAATTATCAGAGGATAGATCCATTTCCTCAATTTTGTAATATTTTATATTCCCATTTATATATAATAAAAAATAAACATACATTTGCCAAAACTTTGAGATCCAAATTCTTTCTCTCCCTTCCCTTTTCTGTCCCTGAGATGGCAAGCAACTTGATCTAGGTTATATGTGCGTGATACAAAGCATATTTCTGTTTTCATCATGTTGTTAAAGACAACTCATATAAAAACAAAATCCAGAGTGGAGGGGAAACAAAATAAGTGACAAATAGAATGCTATAATCTAGATCTGTATTCCATCATTTCTTTCTCTGGAAAGAGCATTTTTTTATCCTAAGTTCTTCAGAATTGTCTTGAATCACTGTATTGCAGAGAATATCCAAATTCTTTACAGTTGGCAATTATATAATATTGCTGTAACCATGTACAATGTTCTCCTGGTTCTATTCACTTCAGTCTTCTCAATTCATATAGGTCTTTTGAGATATTTCTGAAATTATCCTGCTCATCATTTCTTATATAATACACTTAAACTTCTATTACAATCATACTACAACTTTTTCAGTCCTTCTTTAATTAATAGTCATCCTATCAATTTCCAGTTCTTTGTCACCACGAAGAGAAGCTAAAAATTATCTTGTATAAAGATGTCTTTTTATTTTTCTTTATTTTTTTTAATATCTTCTAAATGCAGACCTAGTAGTGGTATGGTATTGCTGGATGAAAAGGTATGAACAATTTTGTAGCCCTTTGGGCATAGTACCAAATTGCTCTGCAGAATGGTTGAATAAGTTCAAAATTCCACCAATAATGGATTAGTGTCCCAATTTTCCCACATCTCTTTCAACATTTATCATTTTTCTTTACTATCGTATTAGTCAATCATCAGTATGAGGCCATACCTCAAAGTTGTTTTAATTTGCATTTCTCTAATAAATTGTGATTATTTTTCTATATTGTCAATTTTGGAAAGTGCTTTGTGGCTCAAGGGGCACTCAAGCATTGTTTCCTTTAATGTATTCTTCTTTAGAGATTTGAAATAATGAATATCAACAACATTCATATGACTTCAGGATTAATGTCACTAAATACCTTGTATTTGCATGCACTTTGCAACATTTTTAGACAATCATCAAACTAATAATCTTTTCTGAAATCTCACTTCTATGGTAACTGATAGGCCCAGGAAATAAAAATCATGTCCAAATAAAAAAGTTATTTAAATGAAATAAAGTGGAATTTTTAATATTTCATTTATTATGTATCATGTCCTCAACCAAAGTGACTAGGGGAAACTGAATAAAATGTTTTTATGTTTTTAAAAAAGAAAGAAAAAATGAGTTTTATTTTTCAGAAAGGAACTCTAGTCTCAAATAAGCTCATAGAATTTGTAGGACTCTTACTATAGGGATTAGGGGATTAAGGTTGATTAGAAGTTTTCTTCTTACATTTCATAAAAAACTCAACAAACCTAAGTGAATGTTTCCTATTGATCTTTGTACCACACGGGGACAATCCATATATTTCCATATTAGGGCTCTAGATAATACAAAAGGCATACAGATGCATGTGTAGGAAATAATTCTCCAGGGCATCCTGTGAAACAAAGAAATCTACTTTTTTCTAGTGGATTTCTGTCAATGTATAGGACATCTATTTTTTAACTCACTCAGTAAAATTGGTAAGCAGCCTAGATTAAATTAAAAAAAAAATCACACCAACTTAGAGTGAACACATTTTGTACTCTTAAAAGGAGATTTGGTTGTTAGAGTTAGTTGGAATAAACCCCTAATGTCTAGGGCAAAGATTATCAAGTGAAGAAACCGATCACTGTAGGTCCCTGGGATGAGAGTTGGGCTAAAGAAGTTTACTCAAAATATAGAGACCCAGCTTTGTGCTCAAATAGGGAACTGATTCAGTTTTCATAGTATCTGATTTTAAAGAGAGAAGTCAGGCTATTTTCTAAAATTTTGGCTCATTATTCTTCCAATCCAGATGTGAACTCTGAAAACTATATTTTAAAGAAAGGTATAATTGTGCTCATATCTTCGGTCTTGCCAAAAGAGATTAGAAAGCTGCTCTGTGTATAGGGTATATTAGATAGAGCATAAGTGTTCCTTTTCATTAGATTGTGAGCTGTGTGAAGGCAGGAACTATCTTTTGCTTCTTTTTGCATCCCCACCACCAAGCACAGTTCTTAGCATACAGTAGGAGCTTAATAAATCCTTACTAATTATTTTCTCTACCAAATTAAATTCCTGAAACTCAAAAACATTAGAAGCACATGCTGTCAAGAACTTACAAAATATGACGCAGTAACCTACAACTTCTATTTTGATCTCCAAGACTTAAAATATAAAATACTCTGTGGTACTTCTCAACAGTTATTTCATGTTCTATCCCTAAGCTCCCCAGTCCAATCTTCCTGTCTGATTGACGTTTATGTCTCCTCTTTCCAGAAGGCTTTCTTTTCAAAAAGAGGAGTAGAATGAACCTTGGAGTCAAAGTTGACTCCTTCATCTCTTCAAGCAGCATACATCCCTATTAATTTTAAGATTTATGCCATGTCCAGTGTTACATCCTGGGAATACAAGTCAAAAAATGAAAGTCATTGTTTCTACTGTTTAGAGCCAGATAGGTGATATAGTAAAGAGAATATTATACCTGGAGGAAGGAATTTTTGAGTTCAAATCTATGTTCAGATGTGTACTAACTCTGTGAACCTAGTTAAGTCACTTAATCTGTTTGCCTGCAATTCCTTATCCATAAAATGAAATCTCCCCATGTTTTTGTGAGGATCAAATGTCATGATATTTTTAAAAAGCTTAGCTCAGTGCCTGGAACATTACATGCATTTAATAAATGTTTCCTTCCTTCCCTCTTTCCCTTCTTCCCTCATTCTCTCTTTGTATAATTCATTCTCTTGGACGAAATACCACATACACATTTAGGTATGTACAAAATATATGCAAAGTAAATATAAGGACTCTTACAGGTCTTTTACCAGAAAATAAGGGGAATCAGAAAAAAAAGGTCTAATGTAGGAGATGGCACATGACTTGAGCTTTGAATAAAGCCAGAGATTATCAAAGATGGAAGTGGTCTATTCCATGACTTTCAGGAAAAAAAAAAAATCTGGGTCTTAGTTTCTTCACTCTTCTGCTCAGGGAGTTAGAGCAGATGATCTCTTGGGCCTTCCAGGTCTAGATCTATGATCTCATGATCTCCAAGGTTGAATTTCAGTTCTGAAACTAAATAACATGAGAACATAATCAAATCATATGAATTTGCTGAGCTTTTTAATATCCTCATTTTTAAACTGGTGATAATAAATGCACATAGAGGTTTGCTTCACAGGAATAACGTATCAAATGACATCATATAAGTATAGAACTTTACAAACTTGAAAGTGATATATAGTTGACATTTATTTTATTATTATTATTATTATTATTATTACTATTATTACTATTATCATTATCATTATTATTCAAAGAGGGTGTCCTGAATGCTAGAAATTGGATCAAGAATCAAAATAGACAACAAAGAATTGGGTCTAATCTAAGAAAAGAGGAAATAACTGAAGCTATGGAAGTAAATGAAATATATAAGAAAGGGAAGTAGCATAAAAGGACAAAAAGCAAAATCAGAAACTTAGAGTAGGTGGATGTATCTGAGTCAAAGGATCCAAAGAAAGAACAGCTTTCAAAGGAAATTTGCACAATCAAGTCTGGCCTGGCCCATTAGGATTACCATAAACTTGTCCTGAAGTTCAGCCTTTTAATCCCAATCATATATATATATATATATA
>NW_025399676.1:0-4023 GCF_016433145.1 Gracilinanus agilis
GGCAAACCTTTTAGAGACTGAGTGCCCAAACTGCAACCCTCATGCCATATGTGAGCTGTCTGCTTACCCCAGTCAGGGGAGGGAGAAAGCACTCTCATTGGGTAGCTAGGCAGAGGGGCAGGTGATATGAGAAATATCCTCAGGCACAGTGGAGAGAAGGAGGGGAGCAGCCAATTCTGGCACATGTGCCATAGGTTCGCCAACACAGACCTATAACCTTCTTCTAATTAGGTTGGTACATCAAACAAAATTTTACTTCCTTCTTGTTGGCATCTACAAAACTCTTCCTCAGGTTTACAAGGATTAGAGTTACCAGTACCTTCTAGATTCTAAGCTAAGTGCCAAATCTGAAGTCATTGAAGGTATTGTCCTACTTTTTGTTTAGTTTTAAGTTTATTTTTTTTATTTTTTTAATTTGGAATATTTCCCCATAGTTATATATTTCATGTTCTTTCCCTCTACCCCAAACGTCCCCACCCCTCTGTAGCCAACATACAATTCCACTAGATTTTACATGTATCATTGATTAAGACTTAATTCCATATTATCGATAGTTGGTGTAGAGTTATCGTTTAGTGTCTACATCCCCAATAATATCCCCATCAGCCCATGTGTTCAAGCAGTTGTTTTTATTCTGTGTCTCTCCTCCCACAGTTCTTCCTCTGAATGTTGCTAGTTTTCTTTCTCATAAGTCCCTCAGCCTTGCTCTGGATCCTTGCATTGCTGCTAGTAGAGAAGTCCATTATGTTCGATTGTACCACAGTATATCAGTCTCTGTGTATGAGGTTCTCCTGGATCTGCAACTTTCACTCTGCATCAATTCACTGGAGGTCATTCCAGTTCACATGGAATTACTCTAGTTCTTTATTCCTTTGAGCATAATAGTATTCCATCACCAGCATATACCACAATTTGTTCAGCCATTCCCCAATCGAAGGACATCCCCTCATTTTCCAATTTTTTGCCACCACAAAGAGCATGGCTATAAATATTTTTGTACAAGTGTTTTTCCTTATTATCTCTTTGGAGTATAAACCAAGCAGTGCTATGGCTGGATCAAAAGGCAGATAGTCTTTTTTTTTAGTTTTTTTAAATTTTTTTAGAAAATTTTTTCCATGGTTACATGATTCATTTTCTTGTCCTCTCTCTCCCCCCACACCCCCACCCCCATAGCCAACACACGTTTCTTCATGTGTCATTGATCAAGACCTATTTCCAAATTGTTGATAGTTGCATTGGTGTGGTAGTTTCGAGTCTACATCCCCAATCATGTCCGCCTCAACCCATGCGTTCAAGCAGTTGTTTTTCTTCTGTGTTTCCACTCCTGCAGTTCTTCCTCTGAATGTGGGTAGCATTCTTTACCATGAATCCCTCAGAATTGTCCTGGGTCATTGCATTGCTGCTAGTACAGAAGTCCATTACGTTTTATTTTACCACAGTGTATCAGTCTCTGTGTACAATGTTGTCCTGGTTAAGCTCCTTTCACTCTGCATCAATTCCTGGAGGTTTTTCCAGGGCACATGGAATTCCTCCAGTTTATTATTCCTTTGAGCACAATAGTATTCCATCATCAGCAAGATACCACAATTTGTTCAGTCATTTCCCAATTGAAGGGCATACCTTTCGTTTTCCAGTTTTTTGCCAGCACAAAGAGCACAGCTATAAATATTTTTGTACAAGTCTTTTTCCCTATGATCTCTTTGGGGGTATAAACCCAGCAGTGGTATGGCTGGATCAAAGGGCGGGCATTCTTTTAGCACCCTTTGGGCATAGTTCCAAATTGCCATACAGAATGGTTGGATCAATCACAACTCCACCAGCAATGCATTAATGTCCCAATTTTGCCACATCCCCTCCAACATTCATTACTCTCCCCTGCTGTCATTTTAGCCAGTCTTCTGGGTGTGAGGTGATACCTCAGAGTTGTTTTGATTTGCATTTCTCTAATTATTAGAGATTTAGAACACTTTCTCATGTGCTTATTGATACTTTTGATTTCTTTATCTGAAATTTTCCTATTCATGTCCTTTGTCCATTTATCAATTGGAGAATGGCTTGATTTTTTGTACAATTGATTTAGCTCCTTATATATTTGAGTAATTAGACCTTTGTCAGAGTTTTTTGTTATAAAGATTTTTTCCCAGTTTGTTGTTTCCCTTCTGATTTTAGTTGCATTGTTTTTGTTTGTACAAAAACTATTTAATTTAATATAATCAAAATTATTTATTGTACATTTTGTAATTTTTTTTCTAACTCTTGCTTGGTTTTAAAATCTTTCATTTCCCTGAGATCTGACAAGTACACTATTCTGTGTTTGCCTAATTTTCTGTTTTTCTTATAGTTTTCTTATAGTTTCCTTCTTTATATTCAAGTCATTCAATTAATTTACTTATTTAGTGCCATACCTAATCAACCACCCTACTTTTTTTAAGAAATGTTCATTTTGAAACCCAGAAGTACTGTCTTATTACCACCTCAAACCAGTCATTGGTCCTCTGCTCCTCCCTTCTCCAAGAGTTATTATTCTGTCTGGAGCTCAAGTAAGAGGGTGTATTATTATATCACCTCACCTCCTTTTAAACATCTAAAAGATAACAAAATGTCAGTCAATAATTTGGAGACAAAACAGTGGAAAATTGAAGGCAAAGCATTTTCTTATCTTTGATAAAAGGCTGAACTGCTATCATTATTATTATTATTTTCTCCCTCTGAACTGGTTTTTGCTATCACATGCATACAAGTCATCCTTTCAAGATTAAGAGTTGTCATGAAAATATGGAATTGGTAAGTTACACAGATTTTTTTCCTCTAAAAATATTTTGCAGAAAATAAATGAGAGTTAAAAGGGGAGAGGAGACAAGAAGTTGTGAACACTGAAGTAATTTATTACAAATTATTCCAGGTTTGCATTCAGAAAACCTTGGTTAAAATCCCACGTCTTGCCTCTTGCTACCTCTCTGACTTGGAACAAAACACTTAAAATCTCTGGGCCTCAGTTTCTTTATCTGTAAAATTAGGAAGTTGGACTAGAAAGTTTCTAATATTCCTTCTAGCTCAATATTGATAATTCTATGACTTTAACATCTAAGGAAAAAAGCAGGAGAAAATATTGTCTTATAGCTCATAAGGGTTAGCAGATGGTCTTTGCAGAATAATGATTAAAGGTTCAGCCTTGGAGTTGGGAAAATCTGAATTCCACCTATTTAGGTGATCATGAATCAGCCACTTAATCTCTCATTTCCCCAGGCAATTGAATAAAATTGTAATAGAGATGTGCTGCCAAACTGAGTGGAGTTTAGACACTGAGAGTTTCTCTTTAAAAGACATTAGACCTAAGAACAAAAAAGGGGGGGGAATGGTTAATGACATAGCATTGTGGGAAATGGAGGGAAATTTGTACTAAACTTCAAATATAGAGCACACACAGAAATAAAGAACCAAACAATTAAGAACCTACTATTTGCCAGGCACTATGCTAAGCATGTAAGAAATATTAGCCTGAAAGAGAGAGATGCTATAATTTTCCCCTTTTGGGTATAAGAAAAGTAAGGTACACAAAGGTTAAATGACTTGCTCAGAGTCACACATATAGTAAGTGTCTGAAGCTGGATTTGAAGTAAGGGTCCTCCTGACTCCAGGACCAGCATGCTATCTATCTACTGCACCACTTCTATACAATATATTAACAAACCAATAAAGTCAAATTGACTAGATTTGCATCTACTTTCTACTGAAATTAATGAATGGTACAGCAACATATTCTAACAATTCCACACTGTTTGCCTCAGTTTCCTCATCTATAAAATGAACTGAAGAAGGAAATGGTAAACCATTCCAGTATCTTTGCCAAGAAAACCTCACGAAGAGTCAGACACAACTGAAAATGACTGAAAGGGTGGGAGGGTAATAGCACCTGCCTTAAAAGGGCATTATGAGTATCAAAAAAGATGATGAATATATATACTACCTTGTGGACCTGAAAAAAAAATCTCTCTCTCTCTCTCTCTCTCTCTCTCTCTCTCT
>NW_025399677.1:0-4860 GCF_016433145.1 Gracilinanus agilis
GAAGGGAGGGGAGGGGAGAGGAGGGGAAGGAAGAGGAGGGGAGGGGAGGACAGGACCTACTATGTACCAAGCACATTTACAAAAATTATCATTCACATTTCACAGTTGTAATTTCCATCAATTGGATGAAATTGAATCAGAGAGAAGTTAAATGACTTGTCCAGGGTTACACAACTAGTAAGTGACTGAGGTCACATTTGAACTTGAGTCTTCCTGACTCCAGGTCCAGCTCTATATCCATAAGACCAACTAGCTGTTTGTAAGTACAAGGACAAGTGGGGGAAAGGTAGGTACCAAAAGCATCCCCTGATATAATTCAATAGAGGGCTCTTTTCTGTATGTCATGGGTGCCCCATAGCCAGCTTGTCCCATAAAGTGGTATGTTGCAAAGTCTGCTGTTGCTCAGTTGTTTTTCAATTGTATCCAATTCTTGGTGACCCCTTTGGGGTTTTCTTAGAAATAATACTAGAGTGGTTTGCCATTTCCCTGTCCAGCTCATTTTACATATGGGGAAACTGAGGCAGAGTTAAGTGACTTGCCTACAGTCACACAGCTAGTGTCTGAAGTCAGATTTGAACTCCTGAAGATGAGTCTTCCTGACTGCTGGTCCAGCACTCTATACACTACATCACATAGAAAATTCCAGGTTGCGGAAGTACAGGAAATATTTTCAGTGGACCTGAAATCCTACATGGTCCTCTGATGGCCTAATGGGGAGTCTCTGAGGTACTCCAGGTGCTGTCCAGGGCCAGGGTCACTAATTCCAACTACTGTCTCAGCTAGGAGTTTGCATCCCTCTGAATAACAAATGTGCTTTACCAGGCAGAAAAATTCCTCAGAAGTCTGGGCCAACTGTCTGGGCATCTCTGGGGTCTTCTGGAGGCTCCCCTCCCCCCCACCACTCCACTGAGGGGCTTCGAATCCAACAGTTGGCTTCTGCCGTTGTCAGCTTCAGGACCTACATTTATGGAGTCAAACAATAACTGTCAAGTCCCTAATTGTTATAAAGAGGATGATGGGAGTTTGGAGGATAGGGAAAGGACAGTATTGTTGTATGCCAGTAATTAGGGCAAGCACCAGGCCTGGGAAGGAACAATTGCCTTCCTCAGAAGAGGGCCAGGATCCAAGAAAGCATCAACAACAACAACAACAAAAGTGCAGACTAAGAAAATATACAGACGATAACTATTTTCAAATATTTAAAGGCTTTTGTAGTAGAAATTGAAGTAAATACATTCCTTGTTGTTCTAGAAGGCTTTGGAACAATGGATGGAAATTACAAGATGCATTTTTTTGCTTCAATAATATAAAGGATATTCCAGCAACTAGATCTGGCTAACCCTGAAATGAACAACTTCATAAAGATGTGAGCTTCCTTGTTATTAAAAGTATTCAAGAAAGAGACTAGCTGACTGTCCATTAGGGAAGCCGCAACATACTACAGAGTGGGGCACTGAATTAATAGATGGTATTTAACCCTGCAATTTAAGATGGTATGATTTTATGCAGAAATTAGTTTGTCTAATAACTGGCTAGTTTCTGGTCCAAATAAGTATTTTTAACTCCAACTAATACATTAGAACAACAGACCATCATACATCCAAGTGCCCAGTGTCCCAAACTTCCCCTTCTTTATTTAGCTTCCTCTCTTCTCTCTGTTCTACAAGAAGGGCTTGATGGGGGCAGGGTGAGAAGCGGGCTCCTCCAAAGTCATCGTAGAAAGTACTTGGAATGTGTTTCAGTCCTGGATTTCCAGCACAGAGTCCCTTTGATCAAAAGCAAGGGTTTTCAGGCTCAACTTCAACTGATCTGGCTCAGAGGCGAGATTCCTTTGGCCACTATTGCTAAAGCCCAGATCATGAGACCAACTTAGATACAAGGGTAATGCCTTGGGACTATTTTCAATTTTTCTTTTTGACATCCGTTTATCTGGGGCTTCGCCAGTATAAATAGAATCAATAGACGAAGTTTCCTACATACCATTTGCTCAGAAAAACTTTTGGAGCTTTTTGACCCTGCCCAGAAAAGAACCCAGGGATATTAGTTGAACTTAATTTGCATATTTATCTAAGGAACTATGGGATACCCAACACTATTCAAGGATCAAAATTTGCTTATGTGTCCCTGTGTCTATGAACAGGAATTTGAGACTATTGCCAAGTCCCCTAGACAACTAAACTTGGACAAGACCAGAGCTCACACTGAAATACCCTGGGAGAGAAACCCTTGGGAAACATGAGAATTCACCCTGAATTAAGGAATTTACTTACAATTCTGTGGCTCCTTCAATGTGCAACAAGTGATCTCTAAGCCACCTTCCAACCTCTTAATTCTATTTTTTAATTAATATATATATATAGCTAATGGAAGTTGTGAGTGTGATGCTCTGTGATATAACCCGAACTCGTTTTTTCATGTTGAGCTACTCATTTCATGCAAATTATGTACAACCTTCTCTGCTTCTTGACCCCATGTGTGATTTTCTGGGCAAGATATTGGAATGGTTTGTGGTTCCTTCTCCAGCTCATTTTACAGATGAGGAAATTGAGGCAAACAGGATTAAGCAATTTGCCCAGGGTCACACAGCTAGCAAATGTCTGAGACCAGATTTGAACTCTTCCTGACTCCAGGTCTGGCGCTCTATATTGGCATTCCACTATGTATTTGCCTTCATGCAAATTACAATCCCTCATTTGTAGCTGATCTTTGATCATCTGGATGTAAAGGGAGTTTTGCTTTTTGTGTGTCTGACTGAATTCTTAGCTTTTTTAAGTTCTCTTGGTTTTCCTTTGAGAGAATGGAACAGAGTAGGGGAAGAAGACTTCACTATGAATTGGGAACTAATTCAAGTGAAGAGCCATAATCCCCACTCCACCACCAGCAGCACCACCAAGAGATCTTCCCATGGACTGAAAATGAACTTGAGTTGGAAGAAATGACAAAATATCCCAGGTAAGAAAATTCCAAATTCAGCTTGGACCTATGTTCTGAAGGGTAAATTTCATTCTCACCTCTCTCATTCCTTTATTAGAAGAGGAGCTTACAGACACAAGCATATAAAATCTGACTTAGAGATCAGAGGTTTTCCCAGGCCCAGTTGGAGAAAATTCAGTATGTCCAAAAGGTTAGGTGCCACTCAATCTAGGTGAGAGATGCAAACTTCTGATTATCTTAATTACCTATGAAATAGATCCTACCCATTATCATACATTTTTGTATAAATGTGTATCCCACTAATTAGATAACAGACTCCTTGAGAGCAGGGACAATGTCATTTTTCCCATTTGTAGCCTCAATACTTGGGATGGTGCCTTGAACATAGTAGAAATTAAATTTCCCTAGGGCAGTGATGGCAAACCTATGACACAGGTGCCAAAGATGGCACGCAGAGAGGTCTCTGTGGGCCCACGGGCTCCCTCTCCCCCCACCCCGCAAGTTTGTTACTAGAAAGGCAGAGGGACTTGGGTGGAGCTGCTCCCCTCCCCCTCTCCACTGTGCCTGATGACATTTTCTCACATCCCCTGCCTATCTGTCCAGCATCCCAATGTGATAAGGAGTGAGGCTCACAGGTGGCAGAGCTAGAGGGGAGCAGAGTGCTCAGGATACTCCCCTCCCTCTCTTTACACTTGCTAAGGTCATTCCTCACTTCACCTACCCACCAGCCCAATAGGAACACTTTCTCCCTCCCCTGTGTGTGGTAAGAAAGGGGGGGAGTGGTACATGCATACCCAGCACTTGGGGGCAGGGAGGGGCATGGCACTGGGGGGATGGGCACAGCATTCAGTGGGGGGGGAGGTCAGGGCAGGACCTGGCATCCCATCTCTAAAAAGTTCACTATCACTACCCTAGGACATCATTTCTAAATTTGAGTATTCCCATTTCCCTCATACATTGGTCTGGAATTATGAATTCATCAGTATGGGGGATTCCCAGCATGGAAACTCCCTCTATCAGTGCAAACCTGAGTTGCCTGGGCCAATAAGAGATTAAGAAATTTAAACGACTAATATGGAAATGTTTTGCATGACTACACATGTATAACCTATATCAAATTGCCTGCCTTTTAATGAAGGTGGAAGGAAGAGAGGAAGGGAGAGAATTTAGAACTTTGAATTTTTGAAAATGAATGTTAAAACAATTTTACATGGAATTTGAAAAAAGAAAATATTTGGAAAAAAAAAAAGAAAAAGAAATTTGTCCACAATCACAAGAACCAACATGTGTCAGAATCAGGAATGACTTGAACACGGTTTTCCAGTTCCAAGGCTGGCCTTTCTTTCCTGGTGCATAAGCCCTACAAAATATGGTTATTTCAGGCATTCTGATTTACCACAATCTTGGGTCAAAATCCATATTTTGGATGTCCAAAATAATACGTCCAGAAGCAATTAAGTTCCTAGAGAGCAATAGATGATGTTTCTTGTACTTCACTTTGATATCTCCCCAAGTGTGATCCATCTACTCAACAGAGAATGGCTTAGCTGCTGAAAAAGAGTGAGATCCAGCCTGTGTGTATCATGGCCCCTGATCTTTGGGCATGCAGGCAAAAACTTCTATCACTTTTTTGATAACAGAGTTTCCAGATTAACCAAAAAGAAACCCACCATTCAGGGAAACTGCTGAAGGAGACCTCTAGAGCTCCTAGGTGTGAGCAGTGTTGTTGATGGTCTCAATTTTTAGAAAGACAACTTTGCTGGTCAAATATTGATCTAGACATGAAATTATCAAGGACAAAATAAGTTCCAGAAACTCAAGTATCAAGAAAGAAAGAAAGAAAGAAAGAAAGAAAGAAAGAAAGAAAGAAAGAAAGAAAGAAAGAAAGAAAGAAAGAAAGAAAGAAAGAAAGAAAGAAAGAAAAGA
>NW_025399678.1:0-2399 GCF_016433145.1 Gracilinanus agilis
GAGAGAGAGAGAGAGAGAGAGAGAGAGAGAGAGAGAGAGAGAGAGATCTGTAAAAGAGAAGAATTTGAATCTTACAAAAGAGCTCAGTGCTATGTTATCTGACTTGCAAACTGCACAAGCAGTATTGAATACTTTTAGTTAGTAATGAAAGATTAGGAAATGAAAATTTCTTTTTATATACTATCACTAGAGAACAACATAAATGTTGAGTGAGAATTATTTCTTTTTGTTGTTTGATTTTCTTTTTTTTAAAAATGTCTTATACTGAGTGTCAACGTATAATCTGGGGGACCCCAAAGTCTGTGTCAATTTTGGATTTAGCAATCCCAAGTTTAGTCAGCTTGAAAGCTGGAGCCCCCAAGTCTGTCCCTGTTCCCATGAGAATACATCTGAGGGAAGTTTCAGATTTAGCTATTTCAGATTGAATAATAGACCTAAAGATATTTAATGGCCCTAGTTAGGTGGAATTAGCAGGCCTAAGCATATGCTAAATACCCTTTTGGTCCTTGTAACTCTGAGTGGAGGCCTGACGAAATTGTGTTGAACTCCTCTCCTGATTAAAGATGTGGTTTTTCTGACTATTTAATAGTTCTGTGCTTTTTCCAATTTAACATGAGTGACAATGAGAAGGCAAGAAGCTAAAGAATCAGGCAAATGGTATAATCAGAAAAACCAAAAGAATAGCTGATGGGAGGACATGGATTGTTTCAGGAGGAAAAAACCTTATCTCACACTCAAATCAGTGCTATTAGGCAAATATAGAGGAGTTAACAATTACAGTAGTTTGTTAAATAGAAAAAAAATTTTACACTTTTTATTTTCATTTTTCAAGATAAAATCCTAATCAAACTCCTTTACCACTACTTACTATGAATGTTGGTCCTTCCTTAATTTAAACAGATTTACTTAGAGAAAATTCCCATAAACATTAAAATATATGTAGCAGCATTTTTTGTGGTAACAAAAACCTGGAAACAAAGTCAGTGGTTCAGAAATGACTAAAGAAACTATGGTAGATGAATGTAATGGAATATTACTGTGTTGTAAGAAATGATAGATATGATAAAAAAAAACAGAGAAGTGTGAAAAGACATATGATCTTTAACCTTGGCTCCAAAGCCCAATTGTATGGAACTCTCTCTCTTCACTAGTGACCTCCAATCTTTTGACCCCTTAATTCTCTCCCAGACCATCTCCCTCGCACTTTGAAAAAGGAAAGAAAAAACCAAATTGACAGTATTAGAGATGAAAAGGGAGACCTCACCTATAATGAAGGGGAAATTAAGGCAATCATTAAGAACTATTTCACCCAATTATATGGCAACAAATATAACAATTTAGGAGATATGGATGAATATTTACAAAAATATAAATTGCCTAGATTAACAGCAGAAGAAATAGAATACCTAAATAATCCCATATCAGAAATAGAAATTGAACAAGCCATTAAAGAACTCCCTAAGAAAAAATCACCAGGACCTGATGGATTCACGAGTGAATTCTATCAGACATTCAAAGAGCAACTAATCCCAATACTATACAACATTGAACCTAAAGGTCAAGTGCCTGCTTAGGGAGAGAGAGAATTTGAAACAAACAAAAAAAATCTAAGTTAAAATAAATAAATACTATACAAATTATTTGATATGATAAGCAAAGAAGGAGTCCTACCAAATTCCTTTTATGACACAAATATGGTACTGATTCCAAAGCCAGGGAGATCAAAAACAGAGAAAGAAAACTATAGACCAATCTCCCTAATGAACATAGATGCAAAAATCTTAAATAGAATATTAGCAAAGAGACTCCAGCAAGTAATTAAGAAGGTCATCCACCATGATCAGGTGGGATTTATACCAGGAATGCAAGGATGGTTCAACATTAGGAAAACCATCCACATAATTGACCATATCAACAGTCTAACAAACAAAAATCACATGATTATCTCAATAGATGCTGAAAAAGCCTTTGACAAAATACAGCATCCATTCCTATTGAAAACATTGAAAAGTATAGGAATAGAAGGACCCTTCCTAAAAATAATAAACAATATATACCTAAAACCATCAACAAGCATTATATGCAATGGGGATAAATTAGAAGCCTTCCCAATAAGATCAGGAGTGAAACAAGGATGCCCATTATCACCTCTATTATTCAACATAGTACTAGAAACACTAGCAATAGCAATTAGAAAAGAAAAAGAAATTGAAGGTATCAAAATAGGCAATGAGGAGACTAAGCTATCACTCTTTGCAGATGATATGATGGTATACTTAAAAAATCCTAGAGTCAACTAAGAGGCTGGTAGAAATAATCAACAACTTTAGCAAAGTGGCAGGATACAAAATAAATGCACATAAATCATCAGCATTTCTATACATTTCCAACACACTAGA
>NW_025399679.1:0-4092 GCF_016433145.1 Gracilinanus agilis
TATATACATATATATATATGTATGTATATGTATATATGTAAGTTGGATTCCACATTAGACCTTCTTTTTTTTTTCTTTTTTTTTTCTTTTTTCTTTTTTTTTTTTAAACCCTTAATCTCGGTGTATTGTCTCATAGGTGGAAGAGTGGTAAGGGTGGGCAATGGGGGTCAAGTGACTTGCCCAGGGTCACACAGCTGGGAAGTGGCTGAGGCCGGGTTTGAACCTAGGACCTTCTGTCTCTAGGCCTGACTCTCACTCCACTGAGCTACCCAGCTGCCCCTCCACATTAGACCTTCTTAGAGGTAATGACTAATGCCAGATTCTATTTGTATTCCCCATTTTGGCAAGAATATATGAATCTCATATAAAAGCAACTTAGTAAAGATACAAACAGTATCACATTATAAGACAAAGCAAAGATATTTTGATAAGGTATAATAAAAGTCTTGCTCAGAAACCTCCTGTGATTAAGCAGAGCAAACTCCTTCAATGCTGTGGCAGTTAAGCTATAAGAATTATCAGCAAGAGAGGACTTGAGTTCAAATTTGGCCTTAGATATTTACAAGATTTGTGACCCTGGTCAAATCATTTAACTCCAGTTGCCTAGCCCTTGCTGGTCTTATGTCATAGGATTAATACTAAAATAGAAGGTAAAGACTTTACAAAACTATCAGCAGGAAAGAGTATTTAGAATCTCAACTGCAGCAAGTAGAAAGAGAAAGGAGAATTTAAAAGTGGTCTGCAAAGACTGGCCAATATGACAGTAAAGGAAAATAATAAATGTTGGAGGGGATGTAGCAAAATTGGGACACTAATGCATTGCTGGTGGAGTCGTGAATTGATCCAACCATTCTGGAAAGCAATCTGGAATTATGTCCAAAGGGCTTTAAAAGACTGCATGGCCTTTGATCCAACCATACCACTACTGAGTTTGTACCCCAAAGAGATAATGAAAAATGTTTGTACCAAAATATTTATAGCCGCACTTTTTGTGATGGCAAAAAAATTGGAAAATGAGGGGGTGTCCATAGATTGGGGAATGGCTGAACAAGTTGTGGTATATGATGGTGATGAAAAACTATGATGGAACTTGTGCTATAAGGAATGATGATTTCTATATCAACTGGAAAGACCTCCATGAACTGATACAGAGTGAAATGAGCAGAACCAGGAGAACATTGTACACAGAGACTGAAACATTGTGGAGCGATCCAATGTAATAGATTGCTACTAATAGCAATGCAATGCAATGGTTCAGGACAATCTTGAGGGACATAGGAGAAAGAATGCTATCCACATAAAGAAAAAGAACTATGGAAGTAGAAACACAGGAAAAAATGTGATTTATCACTTCTTTATATGGGTATACAATTGGGGGTTTGGTTTTAAAATATCACTCTATTACAAATATGAATAATATGGAAATAGGTTTGAGCAATAATTCATGTATACTACAGTGGTATTACTTGACATTTCTGGGAGGGGAGAGGGAAGAGGGGAAAGAGTGAAAATGAATTATGTAACCATGGGAAATATTCTAAATAAATAAATAAAAAGTAATCTGCAAAGACAATGCTAAGTTCATAATTCTGTCAGAGTTAAGTAATATAAGTGCATAGAGCAATTTGAATCAGAAAGACATATGACTCTTTCTAGACATATGACACTGGGTAAGCCACTTAATCTTTCTCTGCCTCAATTTTCTCCTCTGAAAAATAGGGACAATAAGGACATTTAACTCATAGTGATTTTGTGAGGATCAAATGAAGTAATGAATATAAAGTATTTTTTGAAAATCTTAAAATATGATGTAAATATTCCTGGCTGTGTGATCCTGAGCAATTCACTTAACTCCAATTGCCCACTCTTCTCAATTAAGCCAATGTTTATTATCAGTTCTAAGACAGAAGGTCAGGATCAAAAAATATTTTTTTTTAATGCCAGTAATCATTACAATAGGAGACTATGGATGTAATAGAGAAATGTCTCTGCATGCTGCAAATCTTAAGAGAAATTGGAGCATTAGAAAAAAAATAGAAGTCATTAAAAGGAAAAGAGAAAAATATAAAAATATGATCTGAAGAACTATATAAAATCTGAAGAAAATATAATCTTAGAGAACTATAATTAGTTTCAAGAGTTTAAAGGGTAGACAACTGTGAATGAATGAAGATGAAGAAATACGACATAGTAGGAAATGTTATGGAATTGGAACCACTGAAAAGATCTGCATCCTGATTCAGCTACTTGTCAATTTAGGGCAAGTTACCGGGATTCAGGTTCTTCATGTGTGAAAAAAGGGGTTAGACTAGATAGCTTCTGAGGTCTCTCTCAACTCTAAATTTATGATTTTATAATACTACAGACTAAGGAATATTCAGAGTTTGAGAATAAAATAGGAAACTCTAAGATGAAAGAAATTTCTCAGAATCTAGTAATAATGGCAAAGGCTTCCAGAGAGTAGAGGGTTAAAATAAGTATCCTCCTCCTCCATCCTCTTATGTGTATAATAAGGTGAGAAAAACCAGTTGTCCCATTATCATTTATTAAGCATTTAATATGTTGTGAACACTCTACAGAAAATACAAAGGATAGCTCAAAAAAACAACAACAGAGAATTAGAAAAATGAAGTGAGACAATCACTCCAATGAATTAGTAGAATACTATGTGTGTATGTATGTATGTATATATATATATATTATATATATACGTATATATATAAAATAAGGATTTCTACATAGAAATAAAAATTTGAAGGAAATTATAAAACCAAAATAATCTATTTTTTTTAATCTGTAAGATCCAGGACAACTAGATGACTCAGTGGATAGAGATCCAGGCTCTAGGTTCAAATCTTGTTTCAGACACTTTTTAGCTGTGTGACCCTGGACAAGTCACTTAACTTCATATGGCTAGCCCCTACTGCACTTCTGCCTTGGAACAGATACTCAGTATCAATTCTAAGAAAGAAGGTAAAGGTTGAAAAAAATCTATAACATGCATATAATTGGGAACCTATTTATTAAAATAAATATAAAAATATAAAAAATGCTTAATATGTTTGTAAATATGAATTACCTTAAAAGGAATAAAGATTGAAAATAAGGTTCCAAATACATTAAAAAAATCATATCAGCATTTTTAGTCATGTCAAGAAACGTGGTTACCAAGAACTGGAAATAAAATAAGAGACTGAGAAATGATTTTAAAAATAGCTGCATATGAATGCAATGGAATAATATTATGCTTTTTTATAAGGAATGTAGAGAACCAGGAGGATGCTTTATGAACTGATGCTGAATGAGGTAAGCAGAAGCACTAATGTAATATTCAAAATTATACAGTAATGTAAATAAAAAATTATTATAAAATAAATATAATGACCAATTTTGGCTTCAGAGAAGACCAGAAGAAATGTATCTTCAGCCATTATTTTGAGAGGTTTATGACAACTGACGAATTAGAGAGGGCATAAAATGTTTCATTTTCTGGTTTAATTTGCTCAAATAACTTTTAAAATTTTTTCTTATAAAGGAAGTACATATTTGGGTGGGAGCAACTGGTACGTTGGTTATATATCCAGAAATTAACTTGATATAAGAGAAAATAGTATCATTACAACTTTCTCACCATTATTAATATAAATTAAATGAACCCTAATTAATCATTGACAACAGTAATAACAAGGAACCATCAGTCTGTCCAGGAAAGAAATGACATATTACTTGCCAAAAGAAAAGGAGAAAAATCATGGTGATTAAGTAAAGGGTTCTAGAAAGGCCTCTAATGCATTTTCCCTACACCTTCCAAATTTTTGTACCTAAATCCTAAATATAGATTTCCTCCCCTGCTCAAAAGACTCCATTGGCTTTCTACTAACTGTAAGGTAAAATGCAAATTCTTTTGCATTTAAAGTAATTCATAATCTTCTTTTAGCTCTTCTTTGCAGGTTGATTATATATGCAATTGATAGTCCAAGTAGCTAATTTTTGGTTTCCTATTTATAAATTCCATCACCTCCCTCTCTCTCTCTATCATTTCTATCTCTCTCTCTCTCTCTCTCTCTCTCTCTCTCTCTCTCTCTCTCTCCC
>NW_025399680.1:0-4834 GCF_016433145.1 Gracilinanus agilis
TCTCTTCTCTTCTCTTCTCTTCTCTTCTCTTCTCTTCTCTTCTCTTCTCTTCTCTTCTCTTCTCTCTCATTAACTGCTTTGAATTTATTTCCATTCATTCTATATTTATACTGTATATACTTACCTCTCCCTGCCTCAGTTTCCTCAACTGTAAAATGTAAATACTAATAGCACCTGCCTCCCAAGATGATTGGGAGAATCAATATAACCTGAGTTCAAATCCAGATTCAGATACTTAGCTATCTGACCATAGGCAAATCATTTACCTTCTATTTGCTTCAGCTTCCTCAACTGAGGAATGAGGGGAATAGCCCTACCTCCCAGGGTTGTTGTGAGGCTCAAATAATATAATATTTGTAAAGTGCATAGCAAAGCGCCTGGCACACACGGGCACTTAGTAAAACCTTCCTTTTTCTGGCTTTAAGTTTAATGTTTTCCACCTAACCTTGGTTTTATCTCTAAGATTCCATGATTCTAAGTTTCTATGATTCTAAAATTCCATAATTCCAAGATTCCATGGTTCTGAGTTTATATGACTATAAAATGCTATGTTTCTGGGATTCTAAGATTCCTTAGTTACATTAATCTATGATTCTTTCAATATGTGGATAAAGGGATATTCTTGAAGTCAGGAAGACCTGAGTTCAGGTCCTGTCATTGACTTACTACTTTGTGACCTTTGATAAGTCCCTTACCTTTTTGGTTCTTCATATAACTTTCTTCTCCCCTTCTCTACCTTGACCTCAGACCGCATATCTTCTGTCTTAATATCAATTCTAAGAAGGGCAAGGACTAGGCAATTAGAGTTAAGTGGCTTGCCCCAGGCAACACAGCTAGGAAGTTTCTGAGGTCATATTTGAACCTAAGATCCTTCTGTCTCTAGGCATGGCTATTTATCCACTGAGCTACCTAGTTACCCAAATAAAACTTTCTAAGACTATAAGTTCCATATGAGTTGTTTGTGGAGGAAGTTTCCACACTAGAAATTCCCTACCCAAAAGAAATCCCAGCTCTGGATCCCCCCCCCCCAAAACAAATTTTACTTTACATCTAATTTTTATTTTTTTCTCAATTACATGTAAACAAAAAATTTTAACATTAGTTTTTTTTAATTTGAGTTCCAATTTCTCTCTCCCCCTTCCTCCTCATTGAGAAGGCAATTATAAAATGTTATAGATTATACATATGTAGTCATACAAAAAAATTTCCATATTACTTGTGTTGCAAAAGAAAACACAGGCCAAAAAAAATTCAAGAATAATAAAGAATATGTAAAAGGTATGCTTCCATCTACATTCAGACTCCATCATAAGTTCTCTGAAATTGTCTTGAATCATTGTATTACTGAGAATAGCTAAGTCATTCCAGGTAATCCTCATTCAATATTGCTGTTACCGTGTAGAATGTCTTCCTGGTTGTAATCACTTCACTTTGCATCAGTTCGTGTAAGTCTTCCCAGGTTTTTCTGAAACCATCTCCCTCATCATTTCTTATAGCACAAGACTATTCCACCACAATCATATGCCACAACCTGTTCAGTCATTCCCCAATTGATGGGTGTCCCTTAGATTTCCAATTTTTTGCCTCCACAAAAAGAACTGCTATATTGCTGCACATGTAGGTTTTGTGCCTTTTCCTTTGATCTCTTGGAGGAATAGACCTAGTAGTGTTATTGTTAAGCCAAAGAGTATGTATAGTTTTAGAGCCCTTTGTCGTGTAGTTCCAAATTGCTCTTCAGAAAGATTGGACCAATTCACAACTCCAACAATAGTGCATCAGTATCCCTATTTTTCCATATTCTCCTCCAATATTCATCATTTTCTTTTTCTGTTGTATTAGCCAGTCTGACAGGTATGAGGTGGTACCTCATAGTAGTTTTAATTTACCCTTCTCTAATTAATAGTGATTTAGAATATTTTTTCATATGACCCTGGGCAAGTCACTTAACTTTGATTGCCTAATCTTTATCACTCTTCTGTCTTGGAAACGACACACAGTATTGATTCTAAGAAGAAAGGTGAGCATTTAAAAAAAACCCCAAAAAAAACTTATTCTGGGAAGGAATCTATAGGCTTCGCCAGACTGCCAAAGGGGTCCAGTACACAAAAATTTAAATGAAAAAAAAAATTCGATGCTTCTAGTGTAGGAGTAAAAATGAATGAAATACTCCAGATAATTTTAAATTAAAGGATTTAATAATAAAAATGAGAGGGAAAAGGATTCCTTTAGTCAAGTGAACAGAGCACAGAGCCAGAGACCCAAACCTGCCACACTTAAACCAAAGCAAAGCCCCAAAAGAGCCCCGCAGTGGGTCTCTGCCAAATTTATCTCCCAAGTCCCTGTAAGTCAAATGAGGATGTACTTAAAAGGATGCTGGGAAAATGTAGCTCAAGTGTGGCAAATTTTCCACTTGCACACTAGCAATATGATTCTTGAATTATTTTTATATTGTATCATATTGTATTATTTTTATAAACAAAGGACACTAGATAGGAATGCAGACTGGACTAAAGGGCTAATTTGGGGCATGCTGGAGAGGTTATGAGGGTGGGTTGATACATGTAGAGGGGCAGGACAGAGGCCAAAGGGGAAGGCGATAGAAGGGAGGAGCGGAACATCTCGGGTTGAGGAAATATTCCGAATTTGAAGATTATTTTCTAGAAAGTGAGATTTAAGATCAATTTAACAATATCTGTTGAGCTTCATCCCAGACTCTTTGGGGACCACAAGCAAGAGTCAATTACTCTTCTTATCAAGTTGGAGAGATAAAACCTCGCAGGAAAAACCAAAGTTGTGTCCCTTGAGTCATGCAGATAAGTTGGGGCTGCAGGATTCCAGAGAAGGTAATGATTCCTGTGGGCTAGAGGGTAATCAGAGAAGACTTCCTGGAGGAGGCGGACATTGAGCAAGATCTAAAGATATGTAAGTTCTAGGTTAGTAGATAGAGGTAGGAGGGCATTCTAGGAAGCATGAAGCATAACAGGGAGAAGACTGGTTTGGAAAGCAAAACTCAATATTTTTTTTAAACCCTTAACTTCTGTGTATTGGCTTCTTGGTGGAAGAGTGATAAGAGTGGGCAATGGGGGTCAAGTGACTTGCCCAGGGCCACACAGCTGGGAAGTGTCTGAGGCTGGATTTGAACCTAGGACCTCCCATCTCTAGGCTTGACTCTCAATCCACTGAGCTACCCAGCTGCCCCCAATACTCTTTTTTTTTTTTTAACCCTTACCTTCCATCTTAGAATCAATACTGTGTATTGGCTCCAAGGCAGAAGAGTGGTAAGGGTAGGCAATGGGGGTCAAGAGACTTGCCCAAGGTCACACAGCTGGGAAGTGTCTGAGGCCAGATTTGAACCCAGGACCTCCCGTCTCTAGGCTTGACTCTCAATCCACTGAGCTACCCAGCTGCCCCCCCAAAACTCAATTTTTGCCATTTGTCTAACTCCTGAAAGTTCCCCTATTGTGCCCCGTGTGTCCTACTTTTTGAACTGCGGTTCTTAGGATCCTAGACTTGGAGCTGGAAGGAACCGTAGAGGTCATGGAGTCCCACTCACTTATTTGACAGATAAGGAAACTGAGTCATGGAGCGGTTAAGGGATTTGCCTAGGGTCACACAGCTAGTAAGGTTCTGAGTCAGGCGTCTGGTCTTCCTGATTCCAATTCCCTCGCTCTCTTCCTGCTGCCTCTGTTTGGGTAGTGATGGCAACACCGACTGTAACTTCTGGAAGTTTCCCAAAACTACATTTTCAGCTGCATCTTCAGAGGCATCTGATCCAAAGTTTCCCTTTGGCGGTGACACAGCCTGACCCACTTCCTCCACTCCGCAGAATTAACTCTTCCAGGAAAGCCCAAAGCTGTGGACGGCAAAGGCTCCCGGTAGAGAAGAGGAGGGACGTCATTGAGAAGATGTCCTTGTCCTCTGCCCGCTTCTCCTCCTCCTCCTCATCCTGACGGTGAAGGAGGTCACCGAAGCCGCATCCCCAACATCACCCGATTCAGGAAAGAGAGAAGTTTCAGGCAGGGTCTAGCCGTGCTTTCTGGAACACAGGAAAGGGTGGCAGCTGAGGAAAGGGAGAGAAACATGAGCCAACGACCTCAAGTCAAGTCAAAAAGCCTTTATTAAGCTCCTTTGTCAGGCACTGTGCTAAGCTGTGGAGCTGCAAAAAAGGCAAAGGCAATTCTTGTCTCTGAGGAGCTCGTAGTTCCATGAGGAATAATGCAGACATCCGTGTACAAATAAGACCTGTACAGGTCTTAGAGAGAAAGAACTAAGTTAAGGAGGATGAGGTTCTTTAAAAAAAATAATTCTCTCTTCTGTCTTAGAATCTATACTAAGTATTGCTTCCAAGGCAAAAGAGCTTGTGTAAGGGCTAGGCAGCTGAGGTTAGGTGACTTGCCCAGGGTCACACAGCTAAGTGTCTGAGACCAGATGTGAACCCAGGAGCTCCTGACTCTAGCCTTGGCTCTCTGTCCACTGAGCCACCTCTCTGCCCCTTGCAGAAGGTGAGGCTGAAGCTGTGACTTGAAGGAAGTCAAGGAAGCTAAGAAGTGGAGATGAGGAGGGAAGAGTTCTAGGCGTGGGAGAAAGGCAGTAAAAATGCCCCGTCAGGATATGGAATATTCTGTGAGAACATCCAGGAGGCCAGTGGCAGTGGATCTTGGAGTATGTCAAGGGGAGTAAGATGTAAGAAGCCAGGAAATGTAGAAAGCAGTCAGGTTATGAAAGCTTTAAAAGCCAATCAGAGGGGCAGCTGGGTAGCTCAGTGGATTGAGAGTCAGGCCTAGAGACAGGAGGTCCTAGGTTCAAACCCGGCCTCAGCCACTTCCCAGCTGTG
>NW_025399681.1:0-4952 GCF_016433145.1 Gracilinanus agilis
GAGGAAGGGAGGAAGGAAGGAAGAGAGAAACAAACAAAGCAACAAAGAAACAAAGAAAGAAAAAGAAAGAAAATTACAGAAGGGTAAATAGGAACTTGGGGAGTAAATCGACATATCAACATACTCCTTCTAGGAGCAACACCTGAGTTGATGTGATCATGGTTCCAGAACTGGGATATAGAGATATAGGGTGGGGGCGTATGCATGTGGGGAGGGGGAGGGAGTCATTTTACACCAAAGTAGCTGGTGGCTAGAGCTGGATCTTGTTTGAAGTAGTGGGCTTGGTGTGACAACAATTAGGACAATAAGGCCCCAGGGCAGAAATACCATAGATAAAATGATTAAAATCTTCAAGGCGTATTCTTTGGTCCCTTGGCTAGGGTATAAGTGAGAAAGTGACTGAGGTCAGGACAGTTTTGAAATTTCAGCTTCCTAGGGCAGAGTCTCATCTAGCTCTGAGCTTTTATATGGAGGTGAAATCCCTTCAAATCAGTCACTAGCTGAGTGATCCTGGGCAAATCATATAACCTTGTTTGCCTTTGTTCTTCATCTATAAAATGAGCTGGAGAAGGAAATGGCAATCCATTCCAGTATCTTTGCTAAGAAAACCCCAAATGGGATCACAAAGAATTGGACACAACTGAAAAATGACTCCACAACAAGGAAGTCCCTACCAAGAGCTGTGGAAGAGCCTTGGACCTGGAGTTTTGAGTCCTAGGTTTGTATGCTGGCCCTGACACTCAACCAATAATGTGACTGACTGAGCAAGCCACTCAGGTCCACTCAAACTCAATTATGTTATCTATCAAATATGGGTCATGGGTGGGGGGGGCAGCTGGGTAGCTCAGTGGATTGAGAGCCAGGCCTAGAGATGGGAGGTCCTAGGTTCAAATCCAGGCTCAGACACTTCCCAGCTGTGTGACCCTGGGCAAGTCACTTGACCCCCATTGCCTGCCCTTACCACTCTTCCACCTAGGAGCCAACACACAGAAGTTAAGGGTTTAAAAAATATATATATGGATCATGGCAGTAACCTCAATAGTGCTTTGTAAGCCTTGAGAGCCCTACATTGATGAGTTATCAGTAATGTTGCTGATCTTAGTTTCAAGGGATTCATAGAATTCCAGAAAGGAACTTCAGAAGCTGTCTAGCCCAACCCATACACCTGATTGAGGATCCACTTTATCAGTCATGATCATTGAGCCCTTGCTTGAATACTTCCAAAATTAGAGACACCTACTAACAAAATAATATTTGTAATTTTTAACATTTGCTTGGCCTGTACTAGGCACTATATAAATGTTTATTCTTATCTTCCTCTCCCTTCCCTTCCTTTCCCTTCCCTTTCTTTCTCTTCTCTCCCCACAGTAGTAATAGAATCCTAATATATTGTAAAAAATGAGGAAATAAATAATTTTAAGGAGAGATGAAAAATGTATATGAACTGATTTAAAGGGAAATAAGTAGAGCCAGAAGAATAATGTATATTATACCCTCAATATTATAAAAACAAAAATCTTTGAAGATCTTTATAAACTGATGAAGAATTAAATTAACAGAACCAGGACAACAATTAAAACAAATAATCAAAAAACCGTAAAGATAAACATCTTTGCAATCTGCAAGAATTAAAATCAATACAATGACCATCCATGATGCCAAAAGACCAATGACGAAGCATGCTTTCCACTTTCTAACATAGAGATGATGGATTCAGGGTGCAGAATGAAATCTATTTTTCGAACACAGTTAATGAGGGAATTTATTTTGCTTGTCTCTGCATGTTTGTTACAAGGACTTTTTCTTCTTTTTTTTCAGTGGAGTTAGGGGATAAGAGAGAAAGAATTAAATTATTTAATTAAAAAATAAAAGAGAACAACAACAAAAATATGTTCCAGAAATCTTGACTTGATTCCATATCTTTTTGCTTTTAACTATTTTCTCAATCCTTACTGATTACTGAAGCCCAACTTATAGTAATACCAAATCTATATATCATCTTGCATCCCTGAGTCCATTTGACTGTCTGGACTCAGAAATCTGCCGTTCCCAATTCCCAATTACTTTTCTCTCCATCCCTCCCCCCCCCCTTTTGTCACCAACACAATAACTCAGTGCCCAGATCTGTCATCCAGTCCTACTTCAGTTCAGTTTAATTAAAAAATCATTTATTAAGCCCCTATTAAAATAAAAATAAAATTAAATAGAAAAGGTGGCATTTATGAGTGATTTTGATTGACAGATTAGCCAGCAATCAACCTAGTACTGAACAGAACCTTACAGAATGGAAATAGGATGGATCAGTGCTGATGGGGTTGTGTATGAATTAAGAGCTGACTGTTGGTAGGAACTGAATGGTCAACATGAGCGGATATGTACTGCATATAGGTATATTCTCTACATAGGTGTATATATGTACACATGTGTACATATATACATATATATATAATGTCTGAGTAAATACTTTCTTAGAAAGATGATGTGACACACAGAGTC
The DNA here is from genome assembly GCF_016433145.1 of Gracilinanus agilis. Lineage (NCBI taxonomy): Eukaryota > Metazoa > Chordata > Mammalia > Didelphimorphia > Didelphidae > Gracilinanus > Gracilinanus agilis. Next base: position 2,497 of record NW_025399681.1, read on the forward strand.
TAGCTAAACCAGAGGAAGTGGGTAGAGTCTTGAAAATCTGACAAATGCTGCCTGGCAAGCTATCACTGTAATTTGGGTTTAGCCTGGAAATAAGATCCAGAGTCAGGTCTTGGGTCAGCATGTCAGCTTGGATGGAAAGCAGGGTTAATTAGCTTAGATCCCTCTATGTCCAGATTATAGGCATCTTAGATTTTGCTCTTTGTGCTTTATTATTCCCAAATGCTGTGCTCTGCCATTCTGTCTCTTAAATAATAATTTTAAAAAGGAATAAATATCATATATCATATATACATTGTGATATGTAAATCATATATGATTATATTACATAATCTGCAAATATACAAATTATATACATTTATATTATAAGTATAATAAATTGACAATAATGAAAATTATAAGAAATAATATTCATTTAAATAAATAATGAAATAATAAGGGCTAACGTTTACTTAGTCCCTACTATGTGCCAGGCACTATAATTAATCACTTTATAATTATTACTTCATTTGATTCTCACAACACCCCTGAGAGGTAGGTGCTATTATTATTTTACACTTGAGGAAACTGAAGCAAACTGAGGTTAAGTGATTTAAAGTGCTTATAAAGTTCTTTCCAGCAATTTAGCTTCTGTCTTGGGTTCATTAGGGATATTCATGCCAAGGTAGGAGCAGTGGAGATGATTTGAACCCAATTCAGAGAAGCATAGAATCATAGTTTTAGAGTTGCAAGGGGACTTACTCCCAAAGCTCAGTAATGCCAACTGGTAGAAGTCGATTAGGGTAGAAAGGAGAGAAAAGAAGAAAACCCAGGGACCATTGGGTTTGGCCCTTGTCCTTCTTGTTTGGAATCAAAGGCATAGAAATACCCAGGACAGGAGTAGGGAAGCATGGGAGCACAGGACACTATGAGGCAGTGACCAAGAGAAGAAAAAGATCTTGGAATCACAGCGTAGCAGGAAGACTGGCTGGTATGCCAGGTCCTTAAGAGTTCAGCTAATGCAATCCCCACTTGGATTTTGGAGCATACACAGATTTTCTGTAACTGGCTCTGCTAACCAGGTGGTAAAGACAAGACTTCTTTGATTGGCCATGGAGCTGGAACCCTTGTGCTTCCAAAAGGCTAACAAGCCCATGCTAGACCCTCCTTCTTATTCTGGCTCTTTCCTGTCTGAGTGCTTTTTAGAGAGATAGACAAGACTATAAGAGAAGCCTGAGACCTTCCCCATCCTGAGGTCTTCAAGAAATCCATAAAAATGGGTCTCTGTAATCTGTCTCGTGTTTATTCTCTCTGACTTTAAGGGAAGAAGAAATATTGGAGTAAAATACAACCTTGTGAGCTTCGAAAGGCCAAAATAGTGAGCCACCAGAGGTATGAGAAGAGAGTCTCCATGCCAGGACTTGCCAGAAGCCAGATGGTGAGGAAGGAGATGCTGAGCAACCCGTTTGAGCCTTTTAAAGACTGACTGCCCAAACTGCACCCTCATGCTGTATGTGAGACCCCTGTCTTACCCCAGATGGGGGAGGGAGGAAGTGCTCCTATTGGGCTGCTGGGCAGAGGGGCAGGTGATGGATGAAATGTCCTCAGGTGCCCATAGAGAGGGGGGGTGAAGTAGCCCCCTCCGGCACACTTTAACACATGTGCCATAGGTTCACCAACATGGGTATGTAAGCATATAACTATACACACATGTATATATATATACATATGAGCATAAATGCATGTGCATATACATATGGTCTTGTTAAGAAATCTATAGATTTTATACTTTTTTCAAAAGGAGAAAGGGAGGGAGGGAAGAGGGGAGGAAGACACCATGAATCATGTAATCTTGGAAAACATGTATAAATTTGTTACTGGAATAAAATAAAAGAAAAAATTTGTTAAAAAGAGAAGGGAAGGGGGCAGCTGGGTAGCTCAGTGGAGTGAGAGTCAGGCCTAGAGACAGGAGGTCCTAGGTTCAAACCCGGCCTCAGCCACTTCCCAGCTGTGTGACCCTGGGCAAGTCACTTGACCCCCATTGCCCACCCTTACCACTCTTCCACCTATGAGACAATACACCGAAGTACAAGGGTTTAAAAAAAAAAAAAAAAAGGGAACACCAGAGTTCTGGGCCTAAGCCCCTAAAAACTAACATTGGACTTGACTCTCATGGGAATTTCCCTCTTTTGTACGTCTCTCTCTCATTTCCAATTTTGCTCTAGATGTGAGATATGAGTTTTTTGGTAACAGATCTGAAAGGGTTCACCCCAAAGTAAGAGGACTGTGAGGCTTACGAATGACTTGTGAAGCTGAATTACTGGATTCTACCTCTTTCTACTATGGGTGAAATCTTCAAGGATGATCTAACCACTCTTACTCTTTCCCTCTCTCCCTCTGGCTCTGTTTCTCTGGCTCTGTCTTTGTCTCTGTTTCTCTCTCCCCCACCCTCTCTCTCTCTTCCTCCCTCCCTCCCTCCC
>NW_025399682.1:0-7706 GCF_016433145.1 Gracilinanus agilis
CCTCCTCTTCCACCTCCTCCTCCTCCTTCTTCTTCTTCTTTTCATTTTTTATTGTCATGCAAAACACACTTCCTTATTGGTCACTGTTGTAAGAGCACATTTATACATAACTGAAACCCCAAAATAAAACCCTAAATATATTGATGTGAAAGACAACTCCAACAGTTCTTTCTATGGAGGTGGAGAGGGTTCCCCGTCATAAATCTTTCAGGATTGTCTCAGAGCATTGCATTGCTGAGAGTAGCCAAGTTTTCACAGATAATCATCCTCAAATATTGCTGTTATTGTGTACCGTGTTCTCCCAGTTCTGCTTATTTTGCTCTGCATCAGTTCCTGCAGATCTTTCCAGTTTTTTCTTTTCTTTTTTCTTTTTTTCTCTTTTTTCTTTTTTTTTAAACCCTTACCTTCTGTCTTGGAGTCAATACTGTGGTAAGGGTATGCAATGGGGGTTAAGTGACTTGCCCAGGGTCACAGCTGAGAAGTGTCTGAGGCCAGATTTGAACCTAGGACCTCCGTCTCTAGGTCTGACTCTCATTCCACTGAGCTACCCAGCTGCCCCCCTTTCCAGTTTTTTTCTGCAATCATCCTGCTAATCATTTCCTATAGCACAATAGTATTCCATTACCAACATGTACCACAATTTTTTCAGCCATTCTTCAACTGATAGACATCCCCTCAATTTTGGGGATGGCTTTCTAAGACCATTGGATCTTAGCACCTAGCTCCTAGGATTGTGATGAGCTAATGATTGTAAAGGGTGCTTTGGAAACCCTAAAGAGCCATATAAATACCAGCTATTGTTATCATCATTATTATACCTGGACTAAAACCTTGTTTTCTCCATTAAAGTTCCCTTCCCTGCCGTATTGCACTGTCCTGCCTAGTATCAGCTTCAGCCTCCAGGAAAGTGCCTGGTTTTCGATCTGACATTTTAAGAAACACCTGAATAGTCCCATGAATCTGTCTCCAGAATGATGAGGGGCGGCTCGGACTAGGCAGTGAAAGTTTCCCTCGTCCTGCAGGGGTCACTGCTGCTCCAAGACTGGGCAAACAAGGCCTCCCCAACGGAGGGAGCTCAAGTCCGCTAACTGGCAGGAGCTTGGGAGCAGCCTCTGCAAATCATCTCCACCTATGTCCCTTTCGGGAGCGGGGTCTGCGGGGCTGGCATGCAGAGGGAGATATCCTGGGGCTCGGGCATCTTCCTTCTTGTGGCCGGGAAGAGAGCCTATCTGTCTCCAGGTCACTGCAAGTTTATTAAAATAAAAGGAGCTGTTGGTAAATACTGCTGACTCTGTTACCTGCCCCCTCTGTTAGGCCCCAGACTCAGAGGCTGGGTTGTAACTATTTTAAAAACACTCCAAGGACTTGACTTTGAAAAACCCAGACCCCCACCCCTCCCCTTCAGTACCCCGCCGCCCCCCTCCTTCTTGGTAAGTATGGCTTAAGACCCAGGAGTTGCTTTCTCCCCTGGCAGGGGTTGGCTCTGCACGGCCAGCGGAGGTGGAGGCTCCAGGACAGCTCTTGGGCATGAGGGTCCCACTGAGCCGTCCCCGTGTGGAGGGGGCCTGTGAGTCACAGTCCGTGAAAGGGCAGAGACGATTTTTTTTTCTTTCACATAAATATATCGCACTTAAATTAGTTTAGACAGCATGACATCAGAGAGTAATTAAATTGGTTTTTGTTGGAATTCCGTTTCCAATTCCTGAGTTCAGGTTTGTAAGATTTTTTTTTTTTCACTGAGCACCTGCAGGCCTGTGTGTGTGTGTGTGTGTGTGTGTGTGTGTGTGTGTGTGTGTGTGTGTGAAATATTTTCACTGGAAAGGATTCAAAACTTAAAAAAAAAAAAAAAAAAAAAAAAAGAACTGGAGCCCAGAGGCAGCATTACGCCATTCTTCCTTCTTGGAAAAAACCCTCAGACTTAAAACAAGCCTCCTTCAAACCCTCCATCAGTCCTGCAGCAGGAGAAAAGGGGCGGTCGGCTTTCTCCTTTCAAGAACGAGTTATTTTCAGCTGCTGACTGAAGACGGGCGCACGTCTGGATACAAGAGCGTTTCCACTATGGGACTGGATACAGACGCGCAAGAGGCACATTTAAAGAATCTCAGACTGAGGAGAAACTCGCCCTTCCCGCTGCTGCTGCCGCTGCTGCCGCTGCCGCTGTCGCTGCTGCTGCTGCCGCCGCTGCCGCTGCTGCTGCTGCCTTTGAGGTTTCGTTCCTTTCATGGTTTCTCCTGCCAAACCAGAGGTACCTTCGCCGCTGTTCTCTTTGGTGCCATTCAGCGGCAGGTTAGAGGATGAGACTCCCAAGACTCCTCGCTTTCCTGCTCTGGCACCTGACTTGGTTGGACCTAGATCTTATCAGCACTGTTCTGAGTGCCCCAGACCTGGCACAGAGAACCTCAGGGTCCAGACCGGGATTGGCCAAGGCAGAAGCCAAGGAGCGAACCCCACCGGCCAGAGGCAGCTTCAGGCCAGGGGGACATGGCTACAATGGGGCAGCCACCAATGCCAGGGCAAAGGGCAGCACCAGCCAAGCTGGAGGCCTACTACCCAAGAAGGAGCAGCCCAAAAAGATGCCCTCGAGACCCGGAGGTCCTGATCCCAAGCCAGAATTCCCCCAGGCAAGGCAGGCCGGAGCTCGGACTGTGACCCCCAAAGGGCAGCACCCTGGTGCCAAGGTTCCTCCAAAGGGTGGCCCCAGCTCCAGTACCTTCCTACTGAAAAAGGCCAAGGAGCCAGGGCTCCCAAGCGAGCCCAAGGAACCATTCCGACCACCCCCAGTCACGCCCCATGAGTACATGCTCTCCCTGTACAGGACGCTTTCGGATGCTGATAGGAAGGGGGTCAATGGCAGCGTGAAACTGGAAGCTGGGCTGGCCAACACCATCACCAGCTTCATAGACAAAGGGCAAGGTGAGAGGCAATGCTGACCCCAGGCCAAAGAGGGCTATCTAGGGGAGTGTGTGGATCTCCTGGTGCACCAGTTACCTCTTGAATTGCACATCTGGTTGTGTGAGCTGCACTAGGACAGCTGATCCTAGGATGCTAAGGCAAGGAAGGGACCTTAGGGTTTATTCAGTCTAGGGCCATCAGTTTACAGAACAGAAAACTGAGGTTCAGAGGGGACCATGGTGAAAGTCTTGGGGAATTAGTTGCGTGAGCTGGGATGAGAACCCAGTATCCTGCTTCTTCTCAGGTCCTTGTTATTCAGTTTACGTGGGCTCTCCTTCCTCAGTTCTAGATGAAGCTAGATCAAAAATGTATGTTGGCAGCGTCGAGGGGAACAGGAGATTCATTGCAGAGGTGGAATTTCAACAGGGGAATGGGAGAAGTATACCTTCAGTGAGTACTCCTGTCCTAAACAAAGCTAAACTATTTGGTACTTTCATCCATAACCCAGGAGAACACAGGCTCTCCTCACTTTCTGCAGCTGTAGTGCTCAAAAATCTTCTGTTTTGATTCTGCCACTTAACTCTCCTGTGACCTGGTTCAAGTGACTTATATTTTTGGGCCTCAGTTTGTCTCTACGTAAATAAATGAGGAGGTTGTACTAGATGGTTTCTATGGTCCCTTCCTTTTGTTGAGTTTCTAAAATTTTCTGATTCTTAGAATTTCTACTTGAGTGACTTGTGTGAGGGAGGTTGGGAGAGAGGGAGAACATACTTCATTAGGCACTTGATGTTGGGGGAGGGGGTGAGCCAAGCTCAGTGGCAGCAAGCCTGGTTGGGGTGGGGGAGGTAGCCTGGCTGTGTGCCCAGTTAGGGAAAGCTGTGATTCCTTCAGGACTCATAAAGTAAGTCCCCGTGTCCCCTAGCACTGAAGGCGCTCAGGGAGGGGAGATGAGGAGTGTAAAAGTCCAATTAGGCACCTTCTGGGCCAACAGATGAATACTCCCTGATGGCAAATTGGTATTTAGGGAGGAGAACACGATCATTCTGACATATACTGAGCCTGTGTCATACATGCATATCTATAAGAACATGTATACACAAAAGTATGAGTACAATGCATCTAGTTCATATAGGACACCGGCTTCAGCGTAGCTACACATTCTCTGGCTCTGTCTCCCACACTACATACATACCCTTAATACTGAAGGTGAGAAGGTAAGCTTACACACACAGGACATCACATACTTACTTGCATGTGTATGCTCTCAATGGGCCTGTTAAGGCATTTGCTGTTTAGTAAAGATCTCTTATTTGTACATTCTCAGAATGTGGGGTTTCAGCCCCTGTCTTTGTGGGGAAAAGGTTAAATAGTTTTCTTGGTTTCCGTATCTCCTTCCTGTATACTATAGAGACATTCTTTGCAGGAGCATCAACAATGATCCTCTTTCTTTCTCTCTAGATGACAGAGGTCCTACAGTTAGAAAGCAGAGGTATGTGTTTGACATCAGTGCTCTGGAAAAAGATGGGCTGTTGGGAGCTGAGTTACGGATCCTGCGGAAAAAACCCTCAGATGGGTCAAAGGCATCTATCCCTGGGAGGCCAGCCCAGCTGAAACTGTCTAGCTGTCCCAGTGGCCGGCAGCCGGGCATCTTGCTTGATGTACGTTCTGTGCCAGGTTTGGACAGTCCCCGTTGGGAAGTGTTTGACATCTGGAAGCTCTTCCGAAATTTTAAGAACTCAGCTCAGCTGTGCTTGGAGCTAGAGGCCTGGGATCGAGGCCGGGTCATGGACCTACGTGGCATGGGCTTTGACCGAGTTGCCCGTCAGGTCCACGAGAAGGCCTTGTTCCTGGTTTTTGGCCGCACTAAGAAACGTGATCTGTTCTTCAATGAAATTAAGGCTCGCTCTGGCCAAGATGATAAGACTGTGTATGAATATCTATTCAGTCAGCGTCGGAAACGGCGAGCTCCCCTCACAACACGCCAGGGCAAGAGGCCCAGCAAGAATCCCAAGGCCCGTTGCAGTCGCAAGGCACTGCACGTCAACTTCAAGGACATGGGCTGGGATGACTGGATCATTGCACCTTTGGAATACGAGGCCTTCCACTGTGAAGGACTCTGTGAGTTTCCCCTGCGGTCTCACCTAGAGCCCACCAACCATGCTGTCATCCAGACTCTCATGAACTCCATGGATCCAGAATCTACGCCCCCCACATGCTGTGTACCCACAAGGTTGAGTCCCATCAGCATCCTCTTCATCGATTCTGCCAACAATGTGGTTTACAAGCAGTATGAGGACATGGTTGTGGAGTCCTGTGGCTGCAGGTAGCAGCATCACCCTTCCAGCCACCCACTCTTCTCCATGGTCATGGCCACTGTCGTGTGGACCTCTCTTTTCCATCTGTATCCTGATTCCCAGGACCATTGATGAGGTGGGGAGCTATAGCTAAGAGCAATTTAAGCCTCATTTTTCCCTTGGAAGAAGGGTAGTGCTTCCAGATATCCTCTTCCAGAATCCCCTTTCATGACTCTGGCTAGCAAGCCCTTCACCAAAGAGTATCTCTCTCAGAAGGCATGTTCCTGGGGGACTGAGGGACCCCCACCCTAATTGAGTACTTTCCAGGCATCAGAAGGTCCCTTTATGAAGCACCAGCATTAGTGCTGCCCAGACTTTCAGGAATAGACTATGCCTAGGAAGTACAGACTTGAGGGTGATGGAGATATCTGGAGTTAATTTTCTTCAGAAAGTCCCTCTCAGTTCCAGACTCAATCTCAGACATTCCACCGATACCCTCTCCTCAGTCTGAGGAACCCCTAGGGAAGTCTGGCTGCTTCCTGGGGTTTGCATGGAAAGATAGCATTGGATCCAACTTCATATACACGGAGTATACAGTGACCTTTTATGTTTCCAGCTTGACAGAAAGAGGAGCTAAATGGACAAGGGTTGGGGAACAGAGATTGGGGTTTGGGGGAAGGAGGGAATGGGGGAAGGGGTATTAGGCTGTTATATTGTTAGATTAACTGTACTTTGGCCAAGATAAAGAGCAAAAACACAACTTACAGCTGTGACTAATTCACTCCATTCCCCTAAAGGTGATGTTTCCTACATTCAGGATCAGGGTTAAAGGGGGGGGGGTCCTTGCTTTTGGAGGGGGGTGGCCAGGACATTTGCCTCTCCATCTTTTCCCCCAACTTGAGCTGTAAACTGCCCAGAGAGAGGGCTGGGCCTGGCAGTTCCCCTCTGATCTCATTCCTTCTGCCTCCAAAGTTGTTTTCACTGGAAGCTTCTGTCTGCTCCTGGGTGGAAAGAGCTGTCTCCATTGTGTTTTCTCACTAACGTTCGTCTGCTTGATCATATTCTCTAGAAATAGACTGTTCAGTTTTTCTTTAAAAAGAACACAAGATATAGGAAGAAGACAGTGACATTTCATTTACTGACCTCATCCTCAGCACTAAATACAACCCCCGTACTTCATCTTAAATTATTCTTCCTCTACATGAAGGGTTAACAAACCTTCTACCTTTTAACTATGAGGGGACTTTGGGATATAGGATTCCCTCAGGTGCAGGGCCTCAAAAGTGGAACCCTCTTAGACATGGAGATTCAAGAAATATGAGACTTCAGTTTTGAGAATTTGGGACATTAAGCTTAATGAAATATGGGGAAACTCTCTCAATTATGGAGACTTGGGATTTAGGGAACTGGAGGGTAAGCAGACAACTTCAGGTAAGAGAGTTTAGAATGTGGTACTTCCCCAAATTTAGGACTGTGGGCCTCTTTTGGATTTAGTCACTTTGGATATGGTCCTTTCAGGTGTAGGTACTCCAGGGTTTTGGGGATCCCTGTGGTTTGAAAAATTGGGATATTCAATTTCCTGAAATGTGTGAGATTTAGAGGTATAGTACTTCTCTAGGTATGGAGACTTGGAATATGGAGACTGGACATTGAAGGGAAATCTTAGGTCAAAGACTTGGAAGGTTGGACTTCTTCAGGTATAGGGACTTAATGATATGATGAGCATCAGAAATAAGATTGGGATCTTGACCATACAGTAGTTCCTATCTTTGGGCCCAAACTCTTTTTAAAATTTATTTTATATGGATATATTCAAGTGTCTCCACCAAGGCTCCACTAAGCCTTTGATCCCTAAAGGGCAGAGTATGGTCTGAGTCAGATCTCACAGTGAAAATTTCCACATCCTTGTCCTACAAGAAGCTGTGCCAGACCAGAGAAGGAGTCAGGTATCCAGACAATGGAGAAAACAACCCTTGGAACTGGTAATAACCAGTAATCCTTGCTACTGGTGAGGTCTGCCTCAAGCTTGTGGATTGCTTAAGCTTAGGAGTTCTGATGCACAGTGTTTAAACCAATCCAGTGTCTACATTAAGTCCAGTAATAATATGATAAGTCTTTGAGGACTGGATGCTACCAGGCTGCCAAAAGAGGGGCAAACCAACCTAAGTCCAAAATGGAGTGGGGCAGAACTCCCATGCTGATCAGTGATGGATTGGGCCTTTAAGAAAATGGCCACTGTACGTCTAGGCTAGGCAAAATAGAGAAAACTAGTCTCCAAAAACAAATGAAAACCAAAAAAACCTATGAAAGAGGTCTTCTCCTGAGCAATCAACCATTGGCCAGGGAGGATTAATTTCCTTCTTGGAAGATTGGATTGATCTTTTTTCTTTCTTCTTCCTTCCTTGCTTCCTTGCTTCCTTCCTTCCTTCCTTGCTTCCTTCCTTCCTTGCTTCCTTCCTTCCTTCCTTGCTTCCTTCCTTCCTTCCTTGCTTCCTTCCTTCCTTCCTCCCTCCCTCCCTC
>NW_025399683.1:0-3741 GCF_016433145.1 Gracilinanus agilis
CGCGGACTGCCCCCGGGAAGAGGAGGACGCTAAACCGGCGCCCCCTTGGTGCCAAGGAGCTGTGCGGCGAGGTGCAGTCGGATCCGAAGGGGGATGGGACACCGCGGCGACCCCCAGCGCCCCCGCCCCACCACGGCGCAGAGAGCGCCCCGGATCGCCCACCGCGACTACCGGCTGACGGTCCGGTACCAAGCTTCCGGAGCTGGCCTCGCCTGATCCCCGCAGCTGCCCACTCCTCTCGGTGGATTCCGGATTCCGCGCGGCGCAAGAGGCTCGCTCCCTACTGACTTTGGCTTTCCTCCGCCCGGGACGGGCCTGCCGCTTGCTGGGCTTCTCGCCGGCCCCGCCGCCCCTGCCGTTCCCCGCAGGAGATGTCCGGGTCACCTGTGGCCTCGCGCCCCGGCCCCGCGCCGCGGTCCGCGCTCCCGCTGACTCCCTGCGGACACCAGCAGACCCGCGGCTTGCCCCGCACTTCTTCTCCCTCTGCTGCTCGCGCCTGAGTCTATGTCCGGACCCAGTGCTCCAGTTTGGGGCAGGGGATGGTCTTTGAAGGGATTTGTTTTTCCCGGGCCTGAAAGGCAGGGGCCGAGAGGCTCGTTCCTAGCCCTAGACTGGGTTTGAAAGCTGGGGCATTTTCGTTTGTTGTTTTCTCTCCTTCTTTCTTGGAGAACGGAATTCTTCGTCCCCTCCCCCTTCCAGCTGCGCCAGATGTTGTCCACTGCTTAGAGAAACTCGGGGACTTGTCCGGGTAGCTCCTCTCTCTTTGAACACCCACCCTAGCTAGGGAAGCTTCGACCTCCCTCTCCCATCCCCCTCCCCCAATCCTCCAGCCAGTCCCCCAGGAGTGGGCCCCAGGCCCATCCCATGCCCTGACTTTGAGGGCAGCTCTGGCGCAGCCCCGACCTGGCTGGTGAGTCCTGGGGGGGAAGGGGTGTTGGGACAGGCCCTGAGTTAAGACTGTCCTCTTTGGGACTTCCTCCTCCCGCCCCCCAGGAAGGAGGGCCTAAGAGCTGGGGAGAGACTACTGAAAAGGGGAGTTGGGAGGGGGGAGCTTATCTTGGAGGGATGGAGAAGAGTAGAAGGGCAGACTATTTGAAAATCGAAGGGGCCCTTCCTTAGGCCCCAGGCCTAGGTGGGGGAGGGGGTGCGGTATAGTGCCCCCCTCTTGCTTCTTCCTCTGAGTCTGTAAAGCATTTGGCCCCCTCTCCTACTCTCTCCTGTCCCCTTGCAGTAGAGTTCTGTCTATACCTTTCCTTCCAAAGCAATCCTTATCCCCTCCCCTTCCAAGCCAAACCAGCGGAGGGTCCAGGGCGAAGGGAAAAGGAGTTTCAGGAATCCCAAAGAACTCCTGTCTATTTTTTTTACCCTGGTGCAAAGAGACCCCCTCTTTCACTCCTGGATAACCCATATTTCTGCCCTCCTCTGGAAAACCCTACTTGATAAGAACAGTGTGGAGGATGAAGGGTAGGCCCTGCTGCCTCTGGAACCCTCCGTCCTGACATCCCTTGCTTTCCCCCTCTTTTGCTCTCAATCTAGGACAGACTAGGAGTTTGGGGGTTGTGGTTGTGACCCCCTCCCATACATCACCGGCTCCAAGGACTTCACAGGGGACGACCTTTTCCCTTCCATCCCCCAGCAACCATTCCCCCTTTCCATCTCTGACAGCCAACTGTCCAAACCAAGAGGGAGTTAGAGGGTGGGGGGGATACCACTTCAGCTAGTGGACTAGAGAATTCATCGCACAGACACACACATCCCGAAGCCCAAGCGCCAGACTTCTAGCTCTATGTAGTTCTCAGCTGAATCCTGGGGGCTGCAAAGCTGAAACTTTTAACCCCTTCTTTTGCCCCTCTCTCCACTGGATCCGCCCCTGATCAGTCAGCCTCCTGCCCTCATTCCCCTCCCTCTGGGAGTCTCTACCCCATCAGGTGAGCAGCCCCCAGACCAAGGGAGAAAGAGGATAAAGAACAGAGGGGTCGGGGCTTGGGCTGAGATCAGGTGGGTGTGGGCTGGGGCTGGGGCAGCTGGGGGGGGGGGTGCCGTTAAGATGTGGAGATCTCCCTGGCTGAGAGGGGCTCCAAGGTGGCAACAGCAGCGTGAGGCCCAGGGAGAGCAGCATGGACAGGCCCGTGGCAGCGTGGTGAAGCATGAACATCCGGAGTGCCCAGGACCACGGGCAGGCCAGTGACAACCCCAGTGGTGGTGGTGGCGGCTGTGGTGGTGGTGGTGAGAGAGAGCGAATCCGGAGGCGAATGAAAATGGTCATCGGGCAGCTGGAGGGCATCCTGCAGGAGCTCAAGGAGGTGGCCAAAGAGCTAAGGGAGGTAAGCAGTGGAGCAGAGCATGTCAGAGGGCTAGGCTGTGCCTGGAGAGGACCCAGTGGTCAAAGTGGGGGAAAGGGGCTGATAGAAAGTAATTTCGACCTTTTTTTTTCCCATTGAATTTCTTTTTACTCTTCAGTTTAACTCAATACAAAGAAAGTGTGTGCACATGATTATAAATTGTGACAGAGATGGCTTCTAAGCCACAATTAGCATCAGTGTCTATACCGACTTTCCTTTCTCAAAAAAAAGCCTTCATTTCTGGGGTGGGATGGGAAGAAGGGGAGAAGAATGCTGACTTCTATAAGGACTGTTCATTGCAATTCTACCTATGTTCTATTAGCCTGATCTCAGAGGAGGCAATCTTTCATTCACTTTGGGATGATAAATTAACTCTTTCAAAGCCCAATTGCCCAGCAGTTATAACCCAACACCAATGAGGCCAAGGTTGTAACCTTTTTTACTCAAGGAGTTGATAATGTTTAAAAAGAGGGTGAAGAAACCATTGGTTGGCTCCAAACTAACCACCCCTTTTGCCCATATCTCCAGACTGACCTCCCCTTAATCCTCCACCTCATCCCTAGTCAGTGTCTTATACATATGTGCCATTGATCACAAGAGACATCATGCCAAAAAATAGACAGCTCAACACACTCCATCTATAATGCTAGCAACACAATTTAGCTCTGTAATTCGGAAGGGAAAGGCCACTCGAATTAGAATCAAGGAATTGAATTTGAATCTCTGCTCTGCCACTTGGTATCCAAATGACTTTGTGCGAGTGACTTTCCCTCTGGACCTCGGTTTCCCATTTGTCAAATGGGAGAAGATATAGATAGATAACCTATGAGATCCCTCTCCTTTCTATGATAGACGAATCTCTGCCTGTCTAATTGTGGCTGGCAATACCCTACTGACAGGGCTCGGAAGTATCCCTCCTCTGGAGAGAGGAAACCTCACTTTAAGGCCCCAGACGATTCAATTTCACCCCTTCCCGAAAGATGAGCCATGCCTTCCCACCTTCAGGTTCGGGTCTGAGGGGCTTGAGGGGGGGCTTTAAAGACCGAGAACAGTGTCTTTTGGGACAGACCTTAAGAGTGTCCCTGCTCACTATCCCTTTGGGAGGAACTGCCCCAGGGCAATCCGCCCAGCTAGAACTATATCATTGTATGGCATACGGGTTGAACCTTCCCTATCCCCATCTCCATTGCTTCTAGAACCAGAAATGTAGGGGGAGTTAAAAAGGAGGGAACAGAGGGGACAGTCAGAAGAACTGACAGGAAGGGCAAAGGTTTGCCTGGAGGGGGGTATGTTTCTTGAGTAACAGTGGGACTGGGTGTCTTTGCAAAACAGAGTGATCAAAGAGCTGGGGAGTGTGTGTGTGTGTGTGTGTGTGTGTGTGTGTGTGTGTGTGTGTGTG
>NW_025399684.1:0-3080 GCF_016433145.1 Gracilinanus agilis
ATATATTTATATTAATTATAACATGGTTATATAATATATAATAGAATTATATATATTTAAACACTTGCCTTCTGTCTTATAATCAATATTGTGTATTGGTTCTAAGGCAGGAGAGGGGCAAGGGCTAGGAAATGGACATTCAGTGACTTGTCTGGGATCACACAGCTAGGAAGTGTCTGAGGCCACATTTGAACTCAGGACCTCTCATCTCTAGACCTGCTACTCTATCCACTGAGCCACCAAACTGCCCCCAAGATGTGTATTTTTAAGGTGCCCTGGCTCTGACACTGCCCCTGGGGAAGGGGCAGTGATTTATTCAATGGCAGCCAAAGTTGGGATTTTAGGGGAGGGTCCTCTGCTGAGAAAAGTCTTGGGCTTTCAGGAAACTTGGTACAAAAAAACTCTAAAGAGATATAAAGAGATATCAGGTTGTTGGGGGCAGGGGAGAGGGATGCATGAGCAAAGAGACCTCCTGGGTTCATGTAACCAAATACATTGTTTTACTGTATGACTTTAGTCAAGCCACTTTCCTCAGTTTCCCCATATGAGCCCTTTCATCTGTAGATGGCTAGCTGGAAGCCTCTGAATAGATGATTAGATTATTAGGAGCAGCATGGATGGATGCGGGACATGTAGTCAGGGCAACTGACCTTGGAAACTAACAAGGACAACTACATAGTACCATGGATAGAGCATCAGGCTTGGACCTCCTGGGTTCAAATCTGACCTCAGACACTTCCTAGCTGTGTGACCCTGGGCAAGTCACTTAACTTCCATTACCTAGCCCTTACTACTCTTCTGTATTGGAACCAATATACAGTATTGATTCTAAGATGGAAGGTAAGGGTTTAAAAAAAATGAAAAACTTAACAGTATAACTGAGCAGCTTAGTAAGTTTTTTAACCTTAGGCAAAGCATAGCTCAAAGCTGGGTGGCTCAGTGGATGGAGAGTCAGGTCTAGAGACTCTTGACAGGAGGGGCTTTCTGCTCTCCTCTGTTCTTAACATTTTCTCCTTTCCCCACAATATTCCTTCTTTAAAAAAAAAACCCAAAAACAACACCTTATTTTCTGTCATAATTCTAAGATAGATAGGCAAGGGCTAGAAAAGGAGGTTAAGCAACTTGCCCAGGGCCACACAGCTAGCAAGTGTCTGAGGCCAGGTTTGAACCCAGGTCCTCTGGACTCCAGGCTACTGAGCCACCTAGCTGCCCCTATATTACTTTGTGATCACCCCTTGTGTATTTTATACATAGCTGAGCAGATAGAGAGCAACTCATTGAGTTGGCCAGGGTAATGTCAGGCCACGGCCCCAGTCACTTCCTTACTCCTTTAATCTCTCTGAGTCTCAGTTTCTCTAAATGGGCATAGGAATACTACTTAAATAGAAACAAATGAGACAATGTATGAAAAACACTTTTCAAACATTATAGCGTAATATCAATGCCAGCAGTTATTATTAATGAGATGTCATGCTGTCCAGTTGAAAATGGTGTCAGAAGAGACCTGGGTTCTAATCCTGCCTCTGACACTGAGGAGTTATGGGCAAGTTACCCTTGCCATTAGCCCTTAGCTTCCTCGTCTATAAAATGGAAATATTCCTAAAATTTCTACCTCCTGGAGGAGTTGTGAGGATCCTCCTGTGTATGCAAAGTGCTCTGAGAACCCTAAAATGTGAAATCAATGTCAGACCTTAAAAGTAGGCTTTATACCCATATTTGGAAGTAGGTGATGCATATCTGTATCTCCTTATACACGCATAGGTATCTCCACGATAGGGGTGTGAGGCTTGTTGGAAGCCAGGCTGGGGCTGAATTTGAGGAGAGGCTCCCAGGCAGCCATACTCACCAAAGTCACTGGAGCACATCTGTTCCATGAGGCCATCTGCATTCTGCTCCATTTCACATTGGGCACAGATCTTGGTCACTGAAGAGAGAAGGAAGAGCTGATGCTGTGAGACTCTGCCATTCCTTGGTCTTGCCCAGCCTTACCATCTTCCTTTTTCTGTGGCTGCACATTCTGATCACAAAGACACTGACAACTCCACATTATACAAAGGGCACTGTATGACCTTAGCTAAGTCACTTTCCTGGACCTCTAGGGCCATGGGGGTACTGATAACTTTATACCCTACAAAGAAACCCAACCCCTCTTAATTCTAGTTCCTTTCCCTTCAGATGATCTCCAGTTTATCTTGTCTATGTCTTGTTTGTACATAGTTTTGCTTGTCTCTTCCCTATTAGACTGTAAGCTTTTTAAGAGAAAGGATTATTTTTGTCTTTCTGTTCCTAGCACTTAGTACAGTGTCTAGCACACAGCAGGCACTTAATAAATACTTACTGACTTAACTTGACTTGGATCCCTCTTGCCAAAGGAGAAATTGAAGAAGAGATAGTGAGCAAGTCACTGCCAATGCCACTATACACCTGTGTAGGCTCTTAAACCTGGATCTTTTCTCCCACTCCTTTGGTTTTAGAATGATTATTGTTTGCACTTACACTGTTTCTGACCAAGCCCCATCATTGGGGTAAACCCAGGGTTTGTAGGTGATAGAATCACCTTAAGAACTGGACAAGACTTTACTGGTTATTTAGTCCAATCCTTTCATTTTAGAGCTGAAGGACAAGAAGCCTGGGGGAAAGGTTATGTAATTTGCCTACGGTCACACAAATCATAAGCGTCAGAAGCATTAAATCCAAGTCCTTTGACTCCAGGGTCAAATGAGACAGTACAGAGTCTTGGACTGCTGGTGTTTCTCTCAGGCAAGGGTGGTTGCACAGTTGCAGGTGACTCTCCCCAACACTGTGGGGTAGGAGGTACAGAATTGCCTTGGACATACCTAGCCCTGATCAGGAAAATGTCATACTTGGTTATAGGGAGTTATGGAATCATTAAGGGAACATTGCTGGAAAGGCATGAAAGTAAGCTTCCAGGGAGGAGGAGGAAGGTTTAAAGGAAGTGTCAGAAGTGGACAGGTTCTCTCTCTTAACTTTCCTTCCTTCCTTCCTTCCTTCCTTCCTTCCTTCCTTCCTTCCTTCCTTCCTTCCTTCCTTCCTTCCTTCCTTCCTTCCTTCCTTCCTCC
>NW_025399685.1:0-1482 GCF_016433145.1 Gracilinanus agilis
GAACATTGTACACTGTAACAGCAATATAGCAAAATGATCAGCTGTAAAAGACTTAGCTACTCTCAGCAATACAATGATCCAAGACAATTCTAAAGGGCTTATGACAAAGAATATTATCCACCTCCAGAGAAAGAACTGTTGGAGTCGAGATGTAGATTAAAACATATGATTTTTCACTTTAGTTTATTTGGATTTTTATTGGGAGGTTTTGGTTTCATGAGTATTCTCTTACAAAAATTAACAATACGGAAAAATGTTTTGCATGATAATATATGTATAACCCAGATCAAACTGTTTACCAGCTCCAGGAAGGGGGAAGGAAGGAGACAATTTGGATCACATAACTTCAGAAAACTTATGTGGAAAATTATCATTACATGATTACATGTAATTGGTAAAATAAAATACCTTTACCAAAAATAATTGACCTATTAGCATGTAAACTTAATGCATAATAAAAGAAATCCATCTACAGGTATATATTTGGCTCTTACATCTTCTACTTCAATGTGACCCTTGGGATCTACAAGAAAACGCAAAGTTATTTGGGAATACAGATAAGAATACAAAATAAACAATTCTCAAAAATGGATTTTTTAAAACCTACCATCCATCAAAAAATAAAGTTTAACCCAAATGCTAACAATAGCTTAGAGGTTAATTATCATAAATTAAATTGAGTAAAATAAAACATTAAGGATAGATTAAGAAACAGAAATAGGAAAGCTAGAGTAGTATAAATTCTGAGGCTTTGTCTTCCCAAAGAATGAATGAACCATGTGTTGTGATATATATTTTCAAAAGGACTTCAGCAGATAAATATTTTCCAATGTTACTTTTGTTAATGAATAAGTAAGGTAAGAAACATCACTTTCAGGTTAATTAATATGAACATTTGTATTATGGCTTGAATACTGTCTTATAAAATGCATTCTTAGTGAAATCAAGCAACTTGGACATTAGGTTTAAGATTTTAAGGAATTGTATTTATTACAGGATACATGTATTTCCCCAGAGAATAGTTTATGTTATCCCTTTATTATCTGTACATGAACTATGCAATGCATTCCTTTGGGATTTGCCAGAAAATCTGTTCCTTATGAGAAATTTGGCATTTAGCAGTTACCAGCTATGACATTCATGAAGAAAATGTCATACTATCAAAAAGAGTTATTATTGCCCTAATTTTATTACATGTGGCAAGCAAAATTTGTTCTTAGATGAATAGAGGTTAGTGAAAAGGTCATCTCTCTCCAAAAAAGAAAGAAAATAGAGACATTTAACAACATGGTAACAGAAATCAAAGGTGTCTCCTCAAGAAATTATATGAGAAAAAAAAACTTATTTCCAACTAGTAAGTCTGACTTCAAAGAGAGCAAGTATTAGAAGCTGAATTTGAAGATTTATTGGATTTGTGATGGGGAGAAGGGAGAAGAGGAAAAGGGGAAAGAAGGAAGGAAGGAAGGAAGGAAGGAAGGAAGG
>NW_025399686.1:0-5514 GCF_016433145.1 Gracilinanus agilis
CTTCTTTTCAGCTGCACATGGTACATTTACAAAGATTGACCATGTAATAGGGCATAGAATCATGGCAAACAAATGCAAAAGAGCAGATATAATAAATGTAACCTTCTCAGATCATATCTTGGAGTCAATACTATGTATTGGCTCCGAGGCAGAAGAATAGTATGGGTAGGCAATGGGGGATCAAGTGATTCGCCCAGGGTCACACAGCTAGGAAGTGTCTGAGGCCAGATTTGAACCCAGGACCTCCCGTCTCTAGGCCTGGCTCTCAATCCACTGAGCCAAACAGCTGCCCCCAATCTAAGCTCTTAAAATGAAGAGAGTTAAGAATAGCACTGATGATTCTGATTTTAATACAAAGGAGACAGTATAACACTGGATAAGCAATTTTTTCTTACTTGCTCTTTGAGAAAGCCTTAGGGATAAGATAAAGAATTAAATGATTTGACTTACAAGTAACCTAAATAAATGATAACCTGTTCATTTTAGCAAGTTCAAGGATACTTTTAAGCCATTCTATTCATGCAATATTTTGGGTTGGAGGAAATAAACATATCTTCTGTTTTGGAGAGTGAATGTGCCCCTAAGGTAGCTAGATGGCACAGTGGATAGTGCTAGACTTGGAAACAGGAAGACCCAAGTTCGAATCCAGTCTCAGTCACTTACTAGCTGTTTGACCCCAGGCAAGTCACTTAACTCCGTTTACCTTAAAAAAAAAAGTCAACGTGCCTCCCAAAGTACATAATTTACTCTCATGTAATTTTTCATACTAAAGGCTTCAAAGTGCTTGATGAGAGATAAAATGTAAAATGTTATAATATTATTATAACATCAAATATTTATGTATATTATAAAAGGTACTACAGAAACAGAAAAATTAGAAAGAATTTCATGGTAAAATTAGGCTTCGTAAAATAATTAAAAAGTTCGTGTAGTGGAAAGAACATTGACCTTGGACTCAGAAAACCTGAGATTGAATTTAGGTTTTAATATTTAAGAATTATATTTTATGTCACTTCTCTGAGCATCAGTTTTCTTGTAAAATAGAGGCAAACCTAAAGTATCTACCAGAGCAAAAGCCTCTGTTGCATCCTTGCAATTCAAAGGCAATTTGGAACTATGCCCAAAGGACTTTAAAAGAATACATACCCTTTCATCCAGCAATATCACTACTAAGTTTGTACCCTAAAGAGATAATAATGAAAAATGTTTGTACAAAAATATTCATTTGTGGTGGCAAAAAATTGGAAAATGACAGAGTGACCATCGATTGGGGAATGGCTGAACAAATTGTGGTATATGATGGTGATGAAATATTACTATGCTGTAAGGAATGATGACCTGGAGGATTTTTATAACTGGAAAAACTTCCAGAAACTGATGCAGAGTGAAATGAGCAGAACCAAGAGAACATTGTACACAGAAACATTGTACACACATTGTGGAACAATACAATGTAATGGGCTTTGCTAATACAAGACAATCCCAAGGAACTTAGGAGAAAGAAGGTTTTCCACATCAAGAGAAAGTACTGTGGGAGTAGGAACAGTAGAAAAACAAATGACTTATATGTTTATATGGATATATGATTTGGGGTTTTGGTTTTAAAAGATTGCTCTATTGCTAAAATGAATAATATGGAAATATGTGTATAAGTGATAACATGTGTATAACCCAGTGGAAGTACTTATTGAATTGGGGTGAGGGTAGGGGGGTAGGGAAAGAAAATGAAATATGTAAATGTGGGGAAATAGTTTAAAAATAAAAAAATAAAGAAAACATAGGACAAACACTAAAAAAAAAATTTTAAAGCCTGCATGCCCTTTGATCCAGCAATACCACTACTAGGTTTGTACCCCAAAGAAATTAAAAGAAAATGTTCATACGAAAATATTTATAGCCATGCTCTTTGTGGTGGCATAAATTTTGAAAATGTGGGGGTGTCCCTTGATTGGGGAATGACTGAACAAATTGTGGAATCTGATGGTGATGGAATACTATTGTGCTATAAGGAACAATAAATGGTTTGATTTCTATATGAACTGGAAGAAGCTCCGTGAACTGATGCAGAATGAAATGAACAGAACCAGGCGAACATTATAAACAGTAACTGAAATTTCCTGAGACAATCAAATGTAATAGACTTTGCTACTAGTAGCAATGCAATGATCCAGGACAATCCTGAGAGACTTTTGAAAAATAAAGCTATCTACATCCAGAGAAAGAACTATGGGAGTAGAAACACAGAAGAAAAACCATGATTCATCACTTATTTATACAGGTGTATGATTTGGGGTTTTGGTTTTAAAAAATTACTCTCATTACAAAAATGAATAATATGGAAATATTGATTGAGGGATAATACATGTATAACCCAGTGGAATTGTTTGTCAACTCCGGGAGGGGGAGGGAAGAGGAGAGGCAGAGAACGAATCATGTAACCATGAGAATGCTTTTTTAAAATAAATAAAATTTTTAAAAAATTTTAAATAAAATCTACCTTCCATATTGAAATCAATACTGTATAGTGGTTCCAAGGCAGAAGAGTGGTAATGGCTAGGCAGTGGGAGTTAAGTGACTTGTCCAGAGTCACACAGGTAGGAAATATCTAAGGTCAGATTTGAACCCAGGACCTCCTGTTGCTAAGCCTCATTCTCAATCCACTGAGCCACCAAGCTGCCCCCTTCGTTTGCTTTTTTAAAAAAAGGGATTTTTATCAATAGCTTTGTTTTTTACATCTCCTAGATTTCCTCTTCTATCTTTCCTCCACTTCTCCCTTCCCTTTCCTAAATACTCATTCTCTGTAACACATTTTTTAAAGAAAAAAAGGGGTAAAATTAGAAAAATTGACCAACATATTAAAAAATGTCATTATATGCAAAATTCCACATCACTGGACCCCCTACCCCACTTTGGATGTGACAGAATGAAGTAGGGGAAGGGGTCCTCCCATATCTCTTCATAATTTCGTACTATTCATTTTTTAAATACTGAAAGATTTTAAGAAATGTTTTTTAAGTTACTTATATTTTTTAAAATTATTCTCAATTATAGGAGATTCCAGAGGACATTCTTAAGAATTTAGTAGAAGAACTTCCTCAGCCTCGAAAAATACCTAGAAGACTAGATGAATATACCCAAGAAGAAATTGACGCTTTTCCAAAATTATGGACACCGTAAGTCTTCATTATCATTTACTATTTTATTACTTTTCAATATGAATTTAGTTTGTCCTATAAACTTCAATTAAGTCAACATTTCCTTAAGACCAAGGAATTTTATTAAAACCTTGTTGTTAAAATAATACATTTTATTTATATCTATTCTCTCCTTAACACCTAATACTTTTAGCTACCCACAATAAGTGCTTTAAAAATGTGAAGTAACAGAATTAATATATTTTACCCAGAGTTTTAAACCCTTAAGCTGAGAAGCAGAGGGCTATTGATCTTTCTCTTACAGGTCATTTTGAAGGATATTTTATTATTTTTTCATGTGTAAGCTCTACAGTTAATAGTCTTACCATTCAAATGGCTTCCGATGACCAATAAGACATATAGATACATTTTTATAACTTCAACTTTATCAGACAGTTTGGCAGTTAATTCAGAGTAAATGCCTGCTGATTGAAGAGAACTCTCCAAAAAGTAAATAAAATATATTCTTTGCATGTGGGAATTTTACAAGTCCTAGTTATATTCTGATAGAAGAAAAAAGTTTTCTTTGACCTTTTCCCCTTTAAAGACCTGTTAAATGTACATCAATTACAGAAAATTGAGAACTGCCCTTTATAGTTTTAAATAAAACTTAAAATTAGTCTCTTTGCAGCCATTTCCCTTTAGTCATTTAGAACTGAAAAAACAGTACCTGGGTAGTTTGATTCTTTGTGCTGAAAAGAAGACAAACTAATTCAGTGTTGCAAGAGTATGTTGGCTCAATTGGTGTAATCAGATTAAAGTTAAAAATGTTTATTAAAGAAAAAAAAGTTGGATTTTGTACTGAGAATGTGTTGAAAACCCTATAATTTCTAATGAACCTTTTTTCAAGATGAAAACTTATTTTATTCCATCTCAAAATTCGTATTCAGTTTTACATATCAGTCTGTTATTTCATCAACAAAATTATTACCTCCTCAGTGCAGCTTTATCCACCTACTGTAACTTAGCTAAGTTATCCTGACTTAAAAGTTCACCACCCTACTGCCAACATGGCTATGAACCTTTCTAAATTTAGTTAAGCTTGGTCCTTTGTCATGTTATGAGTTTACCCTGCCTAATGCAGTGTCCTCATGTCTGTAGGGGCTTTTTAAATTTATACCAGAGGTTCACAAACTATGATGTTAATAGACTGGCAAGCTAAGAATGATTCTTTTACATTTTTAAATGCAATAAAACTGTTTTCAAATGTAAAAAACATTCTTTGGCCAAAAACAGACATCAACAAGGCAGCCAACTGTAGCTTGCTGACCTTTAGGCTATACAATCAGCATGCTTGCTGTAACAGACCTGTTTACAATGCAATATTAAATACTTGCCTCAAATGAGAAATTTAAAAGGAATTCTCTTGTAGACATTCCTCTCTACTAAAACTATTCTTTCTAGTATTTCTGTTGACCTCCTTGTCACTAATCCTAGTGACCTTTTTCTAGTTCTCATCCTCCTTTACCTCTCCACATCTTTGGGCAAGGTTGATATTATTGTTATTCTCTCTTATCTTAGAAATCTCCTTCCACTTCCTTGATTATTATTCTTGTCTCCTTTTCCTGGTTCTTTCTGTTCCTTCTACTTCTAAAGTGCAGATACTCACCAAAGCTTCCTCCCTTTTTTTTTTTTAAGCATGCTTTTTCTTGAGAATCTCATCTATTCTTTGTATATACTGCCCATATCTACCTACCTCTACCCTCTTCTCCAATCCTGTATCTCCAGCTGCTTTTTAGATATACCACTACCTAAAATTCAATCTCTATAAAGCTGTACTTAGGTTTCTAAAAAAAAAAAAAAAAGCCTTTTCTTCTCATAACACCTTTTTTTTTTTTTTTAAACCCTTACCTTCCATCTTGCAGTCAATACTGTGTATTGGCTCCAAGGCAGAAGAGTGGTAAGGGTAGGCAATGGGGGTCAAGTGACTTGCCCAGGGTCACACAGCTGGGAAGTGTCTGAGGCCAGATTTGAACCTAGGACCTCCCGTCTCTAGGCCTGGCTCTCAATCCACTGAGCTACCCAGCTGCCCCCTAACAGCTACTCTTAGTCACAAAGATTTGAAACTTCAGTCACCTTTATTTACTCCTCACCCTTCCATAATTCCGATATTTGCCATGTCCTCCTCCACAGCATCTTGTATCTCTCTCTAACCGCACTATAACTGCTAAGAAAAAAGGCCAATTTTTTTTTTTGCCAGATCCCAGGGGGAATTGTAAAATTGGAATTTGGGTAATGCCATTTAAAAGTATATATATATATATTCTATGGACACAGGTTTCCTGTTTTGGATTACGTATTCAAGGTGAGGGACTGTTTT
>NW_025399687.1:0-2542 GCF_016433145.1 Gracilinanus agilis
TAATAATAGCACCTACCTTATAGGGTTGTTCCAAGAAACAACTGTGATGAAATGTGGAAATGTGGAAATCAATGAAATAATGGAAAGCACTTTGCAAATATTAAGTTGCTCCCTAAATGTTGTTGGTCAGTCATTTCAGTCATGTCAGACTTCATGAATGCATATGGGATTTTCTTGACAGAGGTACTAGAGTAATTTGCCATTTCATTCTCCAATTCTTTTAACAGAAGAGGAAACTGAGTCAAATAGGGTTAAATAATTTGCCTAAAGTCATATAGCTACTAAATGTCTGAGCCTGGATTTGAACTGAAGTCTTCCTGACTCCAAGACCTAAGTTTTATCCACTGCCACTTAGATACCCTCAGCTTAAGTATTATTACTTTAATATTATGATTTTGTTTAGTATAGATTATATAATATATAATTATATTATTATTGCCATTTACAAATAGGGTAGTTATGGTTCAGAAAATTTATGACTTCTTTGAAGTGATTCAGCTAATGTCACAAGTGGGACTTAAGTTCAAAGTATCTGATCTCATTAATTTTGTTTTTATATTCCCAGTACCCAACATAGTACTTGGCACATAATAGTTTTTATTAAATGCTGGTTGATTTATTGGCCACAGTCTTCCCATAAAAGCAACCTTCTAAGCAGATACAAAATGGGTACCAGTGTGAGAAGGGGGAAGCATCATGGCCCACTGGAAAGAGCATTAAACTTGGTATTAAAAGACACCAAGGGGCAGCTGGGTAGCTCAGTGGATTGAGAGTCAGGCCTAGAGATGGGAGGTCCTAGGTTCAAATCCAGCCTCAGACACTTCCCAGCTGTGTGACCCTGGGCAAGTCACTTGACCCCCATTGCCCACCCTTACCACTCTTCCACCAAGGAGCCAATACACAGAAGTTAAGGGTTTTTTTAAAAAAGACACCAAATATGACATCTGATTTTTATAATATGTTAACTAGTTTTGGTCAGTGCTCTTTCTGCCCACTCCTCTTTTTTTATTCTTCACTATCAGAGGGGTATGGGATAGAAACATTTGGGAAATAGAGACAATAATAACATGAAATATATTAATAAAATTCATTTAAAAGAATATTCTTATTACCCATCTTATAGGATTGCCTTTTGGGGTTTTGCTTTTGTTTTGGGGGAGTTTTTTTGTAAAATCCTAGGTAAACTGAAGATAAGCCTAACCTGCTGAGAGGTGAATTCTTGTTTAAAATGGTGGGCATCTATAAAGACCTCCATGAACTGATACAGAGCAAAATGAGCAGAACCAGGAGGTCATTATACACAGAAACTGTAACATTGCGAAACAATCAAATGTAACAGACTTTTCTACTAGCAGCCATGCACTGATCCAGGACTATCCTGAGGGACTTATGAGAAAGATGCTATCCACATCAAGAGAAAGAACTGTAGGCATAGAAATGCAGAAGAAAACATGATTTATCACTTGTTTATTTGGGTAGATGATTTGATGTTTTGGTTTTATTCGATCATTCACTTACAAAAATAAATAAAAGGAAAATATGCTTTGTGTGATAATACATGTCTAACCCAGAGATAATTACTTCTCAACTCTGGGAGGGGAGAAAAAAGAGGAAGACATTATAGATCATATAACTTAAGAAAACTTATGTAGAAAATTGTTATTAAAAAATTTTTTAAAGAAGGCTTGTAATAGTCCTTCCAACTCTAAACCTGTGTTGCTAATGATCCAATTAACTTTTAATAGATAAAAAATTAATAAATAAATTAAATTCTCAGCATCAGCCAGGCTATCAGTAAAGTTATTCATGGTCAATTCCCATCTTTCAGAATAAGGTTCATCCATTTAGCAGTGTCTGTCATATTTAGATCACAAAAAGAAATATGAAGAACAAAAGAGCTAAAAGGGACTTTAAAGGCTATCTGATGTAACCTTTTCATTTGACAAATGGGGAGATTTTCACCCAAAGAGATTTAGTGACTTGCCACACTCAAAGAGTAAGTTTCAGAGATTATATTTGAACTCGTCCTGTTACTCTAGGCAGTTAGGTTTCTCAGTGGTTAGAGCACTAAGCCTGAGGTCAGGAAGACTTGAGTTCAAATTCGGCCTCAGACACTTCCCAGCTATGTGTCCCTGGGCAAGTCACCTCACCCCATTTGCCTCAGTTTCCTAATGTGTAAAATGAGGAGAAGGAAATGGAAAATCATTCCAGTACCTGAAGAATTAAATGAACAGTCACTGTAAGAACATCTTAATCAAATGAATATTTATCTCTATATATGTCTACATATATATGTGTATATATATGCATATATATATGCAAGTATATACTCTGTATGTTTTCTATATACACAAACATATATATTTGGACTTTTCTTGATATAGGTGGAAATATACATTAATATATATGTAATGTATAATATTATATATCATATATACATTATTTAAATATATATACTATAATATATAAATATATAATGCTATAATATATGAAAATATAATACCATAATATATAAATGTAAAGTGGTATATATATATGTATA
>NW_025399688.1:0-1024 GCF_016433145.1 Gracilinanus agilis
TGCTTTATGCCAGTAACCCTTGTCCCCTCCCTTGATTTACTTCCCTTTCTACCCCCTCCCTTATTATTCCCCTCTTTTTATTTTTAAGACCTAATGAATCCCCGCCCCTTCTTCTTCCCTCCCTTTTTTTGACCTCCCCACTCGCCTGCTCCCCTTGGTTTATTCCTTCTGACTTTCTCAGTAGGGTTAGATAGTGTTTTATATCCCAACGGATAAAGCTACTCTTCCCTCTCAGGGTTAATTACACTGAGAGTAAGGTTTAACTATTACCTCTTAATGCTCTCTTCCTCTCCTTCGTATAATAGTATTCATCCCTTCCCCTTCCCATGCCTTCTTTGTGTGAAATAGAATATCCTATTTTTCTTATTCATTCAAGTTTCTTTTGGTGTCCTCTACTATTCACCCCCCTCTTTCCATATCATCTTAGACCATTTAGTATTCCAACCTCTCCCTATGAATAATTCTTCTAATTGCTATAATAGTGAATACTATAATAGTGAATAGAGTTCCTTTCAGAGAATTATACATAACATTTCTCCACATAGGAATACAAATAATTAGATCATGCTGAAGCCCTTAAAGAGGCAAATTTAAAAAATATGAGTTTTCTTTCTTTCCCCTCTGTTTCTTATTTACCTTTTCATGTTTCTCTTGATTTTTGTGGTTGGATATTGAGCTTTCCATTTAGTCCTGGTCTTTTCTGTGCAAATACTTGGAAATCTTCTATCTTGTTGAATGCCCAAACTTTCCCCTGGAAGTATATAGTTTGTTTTGATGGGTAGGTGATCCTTGGTTGTAGACCCAGTTCTCTTGCCTTTCTGAATATCATATTCCAAGCCTTGCAGTCTTTTAGTGTGGAGGCTGCCAGATCCTGCGTGATCCTGATTGTTGTTCCTTGATATCTGAATTGTCTCTTTCTGGCTTCTTGTAAATTTTTTTCTTTTACTTGGAAGCTCTTGAATTTGGTCATTATATTCCTGGGGGTTGTCTTTTCTTGGTCTAGTGTAGAGGGTGATCTATGGAT